>NC_134483.1:100918109-101070609 GCF_040206685.1 Ascaphus truei | reverse complement strand
CACTTACTTCCTCTATCAAAAGCCCTGGAAAGGATTGAGGACGTCACTGCTCCTGCTCCTATAGAGCAAACCAGCCAGCCCAGGCGCTCAGCACACACACACACACACACACACCCAGCATGTCAAACACACACACACACCCAGCATGTCACACAGACCCAGCATAGCACACACACACAGACACAGCATCCGTTGGACACAAGGAGGGAGTGGGGGGGGGTCAGTGATGGTGCGTGGGTGCGTGGGCTCCTGATTGGGATCGATGCTGGGAGGGGGGGGGTTAGTGATGCTGCTTGGGTGCGTGGGCTCCTGATTGTGATCGATGCCGGGCTGGGGGGTCGGGAGGGGGGGGGTCAGTGATGCTGCTTGGGTGCGTGGGCTCCTGATTGTGATTGATGCCGGGCTGGGGGGTCAGGAGGGGGGGGGTCAGTGATGCTGCTTGGGTGCGTGGGCTCCTGATTGTGATTGATGCCGGGCTGGGGGGTCGGGAGGGGGGGGGGGGTCAGTGATGCTGCTTGGGTGCGTGGGCTCCTGATTGTGATCGATGCCGGGCTGGGGGGTCGGGAGGGGGGGGTCAGTGATGCTGCTTGGGTGCGTGGGCTCCTGATTGTGATCGATGCCGGGCTGGGGAGGATGGGAGGGGGGGGTCAGTGAGGCAATGGTGTACTGTGGCAACGGTGTACTAACCTTCAAGCAGAATACAAAAGGAAGGATGATTCGTGTGCGTGGGCTTATATAGAGCCTGTAGCTGGCAAAAAAAAAAAAACCTTGCATCGCGCCAAGTCCCGTCAAACCAATCAGGAAGAAGGATTTTGAAAAAAAATGTTTTTTTTTTTTTTTAAACAAGCATAGAACCGCGTGCGCTGCGCGGCCATGAGGCTGAGTCGCCAGGAGGCCAAATCTTGTTGGCCCTGGCGACCTGGCGACCGTATTTGTCGAGCACTGTATATATATATATATATATATAGAGAGAGAGAGAGAAGAAATGACCTAGGCGCAAATGAGCCAGGAAAGAAGACCATCGACTTTTTGGATTTACAGCTCTATGTGTTGAATGGGGTTTTGGAAACTAAAATGTATGTTAAAGAGGTGGACTGCCATAATTTCCTGATGGGGGATAGCGGGCATCTAGATAGGTGGATAAATAACATCCCTCTGGGCCAACTACAAAGAGTAAAACGCAACTGTACTCAAGACAACGTTTTCCAGGAACAAGCACACGAACTAATGGATAAGTTCTTAGATAGAAAATACAAGAAAGAAGTGGTAGATGAGGCCTTTAACAGAGTCAAACAGATGGAGCGAAAAGACTTGTTAACTTACAAATCAAAAGAAAACAAGGAAAATAGAGGTGAGGAAGGTAAAATATCTGTGCCCTTCGTTACACAATTTACGAGTTCCTCCAAACATATTAGGAAGATATTCCAAAAGCATTGGAACATTCTCCAAAAAGACCCTATTCTGCAAGGGATTTTACCAACTAAACCCGAAATCATTTTCACCAAGGCCCCTAACCTCAAACAGAGATTAGCTCCCAGCTGTTTGAAAAAAGAATGCACTAAACCTGTAAGTATCACAAATGGCTTCCATAAGTGTCTGACGTGCAGAGGCTGTAAATTATGCCAGAATACACCAAAGTCTTATAAACAAATAATATCAGCAACAACAAATGAAGAGTTTGAAATAAAGGATTTTATTGACTGCAACTCAAGTTACGTAATATACATGCTACAGTGTCCATGCAATAAACAATACATAGGGAAGACAACACGTAAATTGAAATTAAGAATTGCTGAACACGTGAAGAATATAGAAAGAGGTTTTGTCCAACACAGTGTATCAAAACACTTTAAGGAATACTGCACCGACACACTTTATTCGAGCAAATACCCGGTATGTACCTGGCAGATACCTGGAATGCGCTGCTCCTCACCTCTGACAAGCCCCGTTGCATTTGCCTTCCCAGCCTGGGTTCATGCCTGGCTGATGGGCGGCTGATTTGTTAAATGATAATGATTAGGATTTAATAGGCTGCAATGCTTCGCGTGTCTACCAGATGGCATAAATTCATGAATTGTAATGCAGTATATATATATATACTGTGCAGTATTGCAGCCAGGGGGAATAAAATACTTCAATCCCTGCCTAGAAAATAACCCAATATACTCGGGCAGAAAACAGTCACAAACCTCAATACACCCGGGTATACCCGAATTCGTGGGACTAGCCGAGCTCGAATAAAGTGTGTCGCCAGTGTACCATGGTCAAAACCCAAATGGTCTGCAATTTGTTGGAATAGACAAAATTCATCCCAATTGGAGGGGTGGGAACCAGGTCATAAAAATATCCAGACAAGAAACTTTCTGGATTTATACCCTAAAAACGTTAGCACCATTGGGTATGAATATTGACATTGACCTGGGGTCCTTCCTGAGAGAGTAATATTAATATCTTACTCGACATACCTCTATATTCTCTGTATTGTATTCCATCAAGTGTTTTTGTCTATACTCCATCTTCCCCTATGTAGACCTGTAAGATGCCCCCTAAAATCTTTTGATTTGTTGTACAAACCCCAGACTGTCAGCCTCTGCCTAGATAAGGAAGATAAGCCAAATCTTCTATCTAGTTTGAGTGCTCTGAAGTAGGAAGAATGTAATTATTTTTCAATGGCCTTTGGTGTTCTTGTTTACTGTAGGTGCCGCTTTTTTTTTTACTCTAACCCACTTAGCTTATAGGAAGATCATGCAACAGGTTGCTCATCGATTTTGTCCCCTATGGAAGCATTTAAGTTTAGTATTAGTGTGCAGCAATTTTTTCCCATTGTATTTGTGGGTTGTATCACCATTGAAACCATCTAATCCATGCCAATAGTACCACTATGATGCTCCTTATGACACAGTGGAATATATAGTGAAATCACTCTTTACTGTGTCCCATGTAACAATCAAGTACACCAACAGTATAGATCTAGGAGGGTCTATTAATGATTATCATGCCAATCATATAAGCAATCTGTATTATGTTCGCGATGTTCAATACTGTATTAATTAAACTTTCTCATGACCTAAAAATGTTTTCCATAAGGTTTAGAAAATTGCAATATGTACTATCTCCAATATGAAATGAGGTATTCTTATGCCCATTTACAGCATGTATTTTGGGTTCGTTATTTATTAAAGATAACAGCCCCCAAATCCCTCATCTGTATTTAAGTCTCTATTTGTTTTATATAGTTATATATAGATCTATGAATGTCCCAATCTATTAACCCCTGACTCAATATCTCTCCTTTGTATATATAGTTTAAATCTAATATTGAGTAATACTAATGTTATCGGATTTAACTAATTTTCGGGTTCCTTCATTATAAATTAGTTTGATGTGTCATTATGATGATTTGCTAATATACTATTCAAATATAATATACTAATGACCTCCAGTCCTAAGTGCAATTCTCTTTATTGCTGGCACTTAAAGAGTTGGCTTTAAACTATCTAACAAAAAATAGCCTATGCCAATATAGTGAGTTTTGGCAGCATTTGGAAATTGTATATAGGCATATCCTATCTTTAACAGTATATATAACTTGTCCTATTTGTAGGGGCATTTAGCTCCATTAAGTTCACCTTCTAATTGTTTTTGTGTATGTATGGAATTTTGTTATGCTTTCTATTACACAACCTAGCGATTCTAGTTGTCATGTAACATATATAGTATGTAAATTTTAGTCTAATATTTATTGGACCTCACATATATGAGGTAAACTTATGCTCTTTAATATGACCCCTGATTAGATTAGGTCAATCAGAAATGATGGCACTACAACTAATTGAGCCTACAGGTTAAATCATAGACCAGTACTAATATATGTATTTATTTTGTAATTTTCCTTCCTTTAATATACATAGATATCGCCTGTCTGGGTAATAGGGACATTTGGTCTATTATCCATTATGTGTTCACCATTCGTTTTTAATTATTACCCGTCACGGAGTTAAAGTCCTTTTTGTAATTGTATGCAATCATCCAATCAGTCACAGGAGGTGGGTATATATACCAGGGGTGGGGTGATACAATGGTATTATGCCTCTGAGGAAGCCCTAGAGGAGAAACGTGTAGGGCAGACCCTGCAGACATTGCAGACATTGCAAACCGAGCAGAGTGAGACGCGCTGCAGAACGGAGTGGAGATAGCGCTGTGACGTCATCGGAGGTCGAAGTCTCGCAAGAATTGGAGCCGTAGCACGTGACGCGGAAGTAAACCAGGCTAGCATCAGTGCAGTGGACTGGACACCAAACTCTATGAGTGTGAGAGACTCAATTTAAACTCTCAACTGCTCGATATTATTTCACACCATGTGAGTGAGATACTGTTTGTTATTTTTTAGATAGTTTTTTACAATAAAAGGTTTTATACTATCTTTGTTCCATTGTCCCTTTCCCCCCCCCCCCCTCCCGGTGAGCTCTATCCCATATTAAGGAGACACGCAGCTGCAGATGAAAAGGTGACCCCTGAAGCAAGCAGCATACGTGGAGAGTCTGAGACCCATGCAAACAGCAAAGAAATACCAGTAGCAGTGTTCCTGAATCCCAGTGGTGGATTAAAGGCTTATATTTGGCTGACTAAGTGTAAGTGTATACCTTACCACCTTGACTCTGAAAGTTACAGACATACTGCCCTATGATATTTTTCTCTTTGTTTCTTTCCTGGCTCATTTGCGCCTAGGTCATTTCTTCTCTACATTATCCATTGCGGCAAGTGTGGAGCCGCAGACCTAATTGGCAGCATTCAAGCAGGATTAGACTGTAAGGTATAACACCTCCTGTTTGACTGATTGGCCAGGGGTAGTTAATATAATCTTGACTACAACCCCACTAAGTGTTTGGAATTTGCGCTGATTGTAATCTGTCTTTTATATATATATATATATATATATATATCTGTATATATATATATATATAGTTGCATGATGAAGCCACTGTACACATTCATGGGTGAAGGGTGGGTATCGGGCCAGTGTGGCTTAACCCCTTAATTACCTTTGCGGTTATTATCCGATAAGGTGTTTAAGGGGTTAATTGATATCTGAATGTAATTGCAATGTATTGGCTTTGTATTGGCTATGTATTTTGTGGGCAACGAAAGACCAGGATGTTGCTGGCGACGGGGGCTTCTTATTGATGAGGTCAGTAGTACTTTAATTATTGTAATATGCTAGTTAATGTGATTAATAATGGGCAAATAATCTATTAACCATATCTGGATAATAGTTATTTTGCACATTATTGTACTGTATGTGTTGGGGGGTGGAGGGGTGTATGTATTGAATGTATAGGCCAGGTTTATTTTTTTTACATTCAGGGTTTGTTCCGTGGTTCTGCGTGAGACCTCTGGAGACCACCTGCGGTCTCCTCGGGTATCTCACGGGTATCAGGCTGGTGGTTCCACGGGTGACACCTGTGGGGATGAAGCGGTGGCCTCACATCTGTGGGGGCACCGCGGACCCGTAGTCTGCGGGGATGAAGTGGTGGTCCCACATCCGTGGGGGCACCGTGGATCCATATGTGCAGGGATGAAGCGGTGGTCCCACATCCATGGGGGCACCACGGACCCGTAGTGAGCACTCGTGAGTTCCCCAGACCCCCGTGGGAACCACCCGAGGCCCCACAGATACCTGTGGGTCTGACCCGGGGCTCTTAGACATCCGCGGGCCTACCGTGGGGACCCAATTGTGGCCCACGGTGACCCAAGGAGACAACCTGTGGGCCATGGCGCTTGGTGGGACCCACCAACAGGCCTCCAGAACCTGTTTGAAATGAGCTGCTGGTACCCTGAAGGTCTGTCAGGTGCCCGCCAGCCCACCGGGGACTCGAGTGGGGCTGTGTTATGAACCCTGTTTGTAAAAGGATAAATCATGTATTTATGGGGGGGCACAGGGGGTGGGTAATGTATTTAATAAATAGAATGATGCTTATTGTGGGGCTGTGTATTGTTTTTATTGTGGGTACTGGGGGAGGGGGGTATTTTCCCCAATGGTATGTGGGAAGGCCTCCCTTGTGGGTAGTGGGTGAGGGTGGTTAGGCCTCATGGGGTGGGGGGGTTAGTGTTGGAGAGTATGTAGGCGTCCCGAGTGGTGGGTGAGGGTGGGTTAACCCCTTAATGACTATAGCGGTTAATAACCGCTATGGTGATTAAGGGGTTAGGGGACATTACTTTGGATGTTTTTATTCTTGTGTCTGTTTTGCAGCAGCGGAAGAGGCATGGGCAGGATGAAGATGAGGATGGCCTTCATCGTGGCAGCCGGACATGGGTGAGTACTATATGTATTTAATGTCTTGATTGGTGTTTATGTATTTAAAATTGGCACATTCACTATTATCCATTTGTGGATAATAGTAATTATGCCCATTACTATACTGTATGTGTTAAGGGGGGGTGGGGGATTATTTCTTTATAAGTATGTATGTGTTTTGACATTGATTTTGGGGGGGGCACATAATTGGTAATGCAGGCCTGCGGGTAACACCCGAGGGCCCCTGCCGGCCTATAGTATCATTGATGTGCATATATGTGTATGTTAGGAGTTGTTGGGGTTATATATATATATTTATATTCATTTATTTATTTATTTATTTAGAGATATTTATTTATTTATTTCGTGTGGGGCTGCTGTGTGTGAGTTTTTTTAATTGTGGGTAGCGGGTGTGGGTGAAGGGGTTATTAGCCCCAACAGTGGTTGTTTTGGGCTTGCGGGTGGGTAGCGGGGTCCTTAACCCTTCATGACCGTAGCAGTATTAACTGCTACAGTCGTGAAGGGGTTAAGTGCACCCGCAACCCCCCCGCAAGCCCTAAAAAAACAACAAGGGCCAAATACCACCTTCACCCACACCCGCTACCCACAATAAACCTGGCACGGTGGGTAAACCCCTTCATTGCCTTAGCGGTTAGCCGCTAAGGTAATGAAGTGGGCTGTACATGCCTTTTTCCTGCCACGGATGCATGCCGGGGGGCTCCGGTGCTGGTATTAATGGGTATCAGCTCCAGAGACCCCCGGCATCTATCCCAGGCAGGAAAAAGGGCTGATTTTTTCTAAGTGTTGCCCTTGCCGATGCTTCTCCTCCACCAAGTTGCCAACTTTAGTTGGCGGGCTGCATTGCCGAAAAACTCTCCATTCTGGAGTGCCGATCAGCAGCGAAAAGCTGATCGGGGCTACTT
This sequence comes from Ascaphus truei, assembly GCF_040206685.1. Lineage (NCBI taxonomy): Eukaryota > Metazoa > Chordata > Amphibia > Anura > Ascaphidae > Ascaphus > Ascaphus truei. The sequence goes on along the minus strand of NC_134483.1, from coordinate 101,063,391 downwards.
GAATTCAGCCTAGTTCAAAAAGTCCCGATAAATGGCTTATCGGCAGCCGGCTGCCGATAAGTTTTTATCGGTAACAAAACTTGCCGATAATTCCCACTTATCGACGCTTACTGAATCGGGAGTGCAAAATATGCCGAAAAAAAGCCTTATCGGCGCTTACTGCATAGAGCCCAAAGCTTGTTGTTGAAGAAAAAACTTGCCACTGGAGAAAAGAGTCCTGTTGTAACAGTCCACACTTTTAGAAATTAGGCAGCGTCGATAGGGAATGCACCCGCTCTTGGCTTTGCGGTAAAGGAGCTGCTCTCATCCTTGAAGTAAGGTATGGAAAGTACCAGATTTGTCTCCGCCTCTCTCTCGTCACTTGGTCATTTGCTGCTTGCTATTCCGCTCTTATCGAACGCCGGTTAAGGAATGCACCTGCTCTGGTTTGCAGCTTTCAGTAGTCACGTGACATCAGACAGGGAGGTTCTTTGGAGATCGTTACACCTGGCTTGGACTGCTTACAGATTATTATGCACCGCTCTGCCTCGTTTTCTAAGAGTATTCTAACAGGAAGCCTTTAGAGTCTCTTAAATCACTTAATATAAAGAAGAAAATGTAAAAATAACACGCTATCAGGTCCTAAGTGTTTCGTATCATCAGATACTTCTTCAGGGAAAAAAGTTGTTTGAAAAAAGTGTGCTATTTAAAACCTACACATGTAAAGTTCTGCCTGTAAAGTACTGCCATGTCCCTTCCCCCAAACCACCAAAAACATAATGTAAACCTCTAGTCCTAATGTAAGGTGCTGCACCCCATGCCAAGCATGCCATTACCGTGCACCCCAAAACAGGAACAATCTACCGGAGACTCTCACAGCCACCACCAGTCTAAGTTCTTTCAAAACTAAAGCTGTCTCACATTTTAATGTGATCTGTAGCTATTACATACGCCTATAATATATTATTATCTCTAACTGTGCATACAATGTCTTGTATATAATGTACAGTATACCCTGTTCACCTATGTAACTGTATTTGTAACCATGTATTATTTGTCATCTTAACTCCATGTCCAGGACATACTTGAAAACGAGAGGTAACTCTCAATGCATTACTTCCTGGTAAAACATTTTATAAATAAATAAATAAATAAAATGCATGCTTTGCCTCCCCCAACCCCCCCCCCCCCCAAAAGCAGGAGATACTGTATAATAATGGACTGTACTGGCATCATGGTATAATAGTTTTTTTTCATATGTTGGCACAATGTAGTCATAATGTACTGTTCCCCATGTCATACCCTTCCTCCCCACACCCCCAAAAATCAGGATTGCATAATGTACGGTGCGATTGATAATATAGTATATTGTCTCTTTCTTTAGAGACCCAGTGTCCAAGAAGCACCAGCCATTGTGAAAAAGAAAGAGACAAGATTGTAAATTTTGAAGAAGACGCAACGTTGTGTTTTTGTATTACTATTTTTTCCTTTATTATACTGTACAAATAAAACTTGTAATTCTTTAAATATACTTTTTGGTGTGTTTATGTTTTTACTGTTTAGACACATACAGTAGTACTATACATAAAGTACAAAAAACATTTAAATATACTGTATATAAATATCTCATTGACATACTGTACAGTACTGTATACAGAATAGACATCTTGCAAATAAGGTGCATTTACTAATTAGATATATATACAGTAGCACTATACTGTACATACTGTAATATAAAGTTGTACAGGCAATTAAATATATATAAATTTGTAACCTACCATATATAAATCTTGAAGTGAAGTTTCTTTTAGTGCTGAAATAAACTTACAGTAGTATGTACAGTATAACAGTATACTATATAAATCTAGAAAATAAAAGTTTTTTTACTATTTAGATACACTAACAACAGTACTTTACTACTGTATAGCAGATATCTTGCGACTCCGTGAGGAAATGCACTGTATCTTACACCATGAGGAAATGTCCTGTATCTTACTGTACAGTCATTTAATCAGGAACATAGTGACACGCATGCGCAGAAATGTGATGACACGCATATGTGTTTCAACAAGGTTCCAATTTGACATACACACATGCGCAGAAATGTGATGACCCATATATGTATTAAAACAAGATTCCAATTTGACATACACGCATGCGCGGAATATATATTTTATATTCGGAAGAGGCGACTTTGTTTTTTTTGTATTGTTATGTTTTCCTTTATTATCCTGTACAAATAACATTTTTCATTCATTAAAAATAATTTTGGCGTGTTCATGTTTTTACTGTTTAGACACTTACAGTAGTACTATACATAAAGAACTAAAGGCATTTAAATATACTGTATATACTGTAAATATCTCATTGACATACTGTACAGTACTGTATACAGTATAAACATCTAGCATAAGGTGCATTTACTGATTAGATAAACATACAGCAGCACTACACTGTACATACTGTAATATCAAGTTGTACAGGCATTAAAAAATATATAAATATGTGACCTACCGTATATTTAAATCTTGAAATTAATTTTCATTTAGTGCTGAAATAAATTTACAGTAGAATGTACACAGTGTACAATATAAATCTAGAAAATAAAAGTTGTTTTTACTATGGAGATACAATAACAGCAGTACTGTACTGCTGTACTGCAAATATATAGCGACTCCGTGAGGAAATGTCCTGTATCTTACTGTACAGTCATTTAATCAGGAACATAGTGACACGCATGCGCAGAAATGTGATGACACGCATATGTGTTTCAACAAGGTTCCAATTTGACATACACTCATGCGCAGAAATGTGATGACCCGTATATGCGTTCAACAAGGTACCAATTTGAAATACACACATGCGCAGAAATGTGAAGACACGCTTATGCGTTTCAAAATGGTTCTAATTTGACATACACGCATCCACGAAATATATATTTTACATTTGGAAGAATAGACAACGTTGTATTTTTTTATTATTATTTTTTCCTTTATTATCCTGTACAAATAAATTATTTAATTAATTAAACATTGAATTGCAATAGATTTTTAAGATAACTCACGATTGCCCACTTGAGTTTCTCAACAGTATTGCAGACAACGCTAAAATTCAATTTTCTGCACTCGGCCAAAACTCTACTAAACTTGCATCTTAACGCCTGTGAATTTCAAGAAATCACACACCAAGATTAGGTATTCCAAGGAATTCAACCCGCGAAATGATCGGGTAACGGCCGCTGCAGCTGTATCTCGCCAACCTTGTGGTGTATCTGCGAGTTATTTTGCATGATTTCACTTTTTGGAGTAAACGGAGCTTTGAGAATTCCAGTAAGATTGACCCATTTTGTCATATGGCTCGGATTTGCCAAGGCAGAATAAAACCGCAAAAAAAAGCCTTTATCACATGATTTGGACATGCGAGGAGCTCAAACAGAATAATGTACAAGTACCTGCATATCCATATGAAAAGTGCTCTTTAAACATGGACATACACTTTTTACAGCCACGAGAATATCCCCATGAGCAATTTTTTAGCAGAGGAGAAATATATATGGTAATTGAATCTGAGTAAAAAGAATTTAATTCTAGATACTTAGCCATATCATATGTCTTCTTCTTTATTAGCTCAATTTTTCCTCACTCCTCTTATATTCCTTCCAATTTTACTCCCCATGCTCCCCGATCCCACTTTAGGATTTTGCCTACTTTGCACCTTTACACTCTGCCAACAATTGGTACATTTAGGAGCTCATAAAAACTAAATTCTTAAGAGAAGACCATCTGACACTTTTCCGATATTACCAAGAAAGAGTGTTGTGTTTTCACTAACAACATTAGTACTTTCCCAGGAGTGATATATATTGAAGTGCATATAGTTGTTATCAGATTATATGATGTACATTACTATGCAGAAAATTACACAACTTGTGTCCTCCAATGCAATACATACATTTGTGTGATTTTATTAAACAATGAGATATATAAATCTCTTATTCCTTCTGAATTAACTTTAACAGCAATGGTAATTGTATCTAAAAACAAATGTTGAAGTACTGTATTACTAAAAGACTAGGGCTATATTTAGGGGGGGGGCTTAGGGTATCTGAACTACTATGTACAGGTAGGTTAATGAAAATCTAAAAATTCTGTTGGACGATGATATTGCTTCTTATTGAGCAATTGGAAGTACTGTAGATCCAGTTGATTAAAACAGCTCAGAAAATAATACAGTGAATATTTTTTTAGGATCAAATGATTATCTTGAGCCTTGCATTACAGTATACCCATCATGAATACACATTCTATATAAACTATTGATTTCTCACTACATTCATGAGACTTCAAATGGCGTACCTGCATCTGAAGAGACAGGCACCTCAGCAGTTCCCAGCAACATCAAACAACAAACGAAGAAGGAAAAAAATCCAGTCCATTAAAAAAACATGCATTCTTTATTTCAACTTCATTAAAATTGGCATACAAACAAGTACAAGGTACGCTCTCATACTTTTCATGACACGTGGTGTCTTCATTATTTGGATATTAGATTGCAGACCCCGTCTGTATTAAATACATTAAAATTCTGTAGATCACATTAACAATACAGTAAGCTATTTTGACAAAGCAAAAAGGGTGAAATGCACAAAATTCTCTAATGGTGTGAAAAATTTGCACACATTAGTGAACACATCTTACTGTTGGAACAGCTGTGACACTACAGATGTAGAGCAAGCACAGCCATAAACAAATCGCCATTACACACTTGGGTCTGCATGAGGAGAACCATGCTATTTTAAATTATATATTTAAATTAAGAGGGAAGTGACAACAAGCCGGAGGGCTCTTTTAGACCAGTACAAAGCAGCATCCTTTCTGACACTAAAGTTTTGTCAGCCATGGAACTTTAGTAAACAATGATTTTATTCAGCTGTGCTGCTTATGGCAAGCAAAATTGTGCCAACTAGAGAAGAAGTACTGTACAGTACATATTGTAGAATAAAAAAAAACAGTAGATACTGATTCAAAATTCAGTATTATACCTGTCGTCATCAGGAAGTGAAATAATGGAGAGTATATTATATGGCAGGAGAGAAGAAACATGATCGTTAGCTATTAAACAAGAACAAATAAAGTAAACATGGTCGACCATTTAACATAATTTCTGCTGTGTCACGTTATTATAACATACTATTGTGACATACTGCTTTAGTTTGTCTTCCTGTCATTTCCTAGAATCTCATAAAATAATACTTTATCAACTATTGTGAATGGTTGACAATTGAATATATATATATATATATAAACAAGGAGGGGAAACTAGAAGTGGCGCCTATTTGATGACTAAACTGACCAAATATATTAAGTATTGGCTGTAAAGGGCTAGTGAACCATAGAAAATGTGGGAGTATATGCCACAATAAAAATATCAAAACACAGAACTCCAGCAAGCTCTTTTTGGAAACCCCTGAGCCCCCACCCCTGGGGGCTCAGGGGTTTCCAAAAAGATCTTGCTGGGGTTCTGTGTTTTGTTAACCCATTCTCAGCTGTTCCAGCTGGTGGAGGTTAGTGGCTCCTCCTTCCCAGGTTTTAAGCCCGCCCCTCCCCACTTCCCTAGTTTGCAAGTTCCTCATTCTGCTGGATATATACCCACTGTGGTCTTTCTCCCTCCTAATAGAGGTAAATGAGAATTTTAATCCTAATAGAGGTATATTAGTATTTTATCTGGTAGTGTTAGGACTTGCGAACAGGTGTCTGCCTTGACGTGGCTCGCAAGCTTACAACGCTTTGGCCAAAGGGTTAAACTAAATGACCCTATTTCAAGAGAATTTATAAGTATTTTACTGTGTATTTCTGTCATGTTGGATGTAGCATTGGGCTTCTCTGTCGTCTGTTGTATACAATAAAAATATCAACTAAAAAAATAATAATTAATAAAAAAGTATATAAAAAATATAACAATGAAAACATAAAAATATATAAAATAGAAGATACAAAAACCAGTCCCAAAACACTGTCCTCCAGAGTCTTTGCAGCCCGTTTGAGGGGAACACCACTCCCTTGAAGATATCTAAAGGAGAAAAAAAAAACAGAAAACAGGCGCACTCATAGTGTAGTAAGGTTAACAATTTTATATGGGACTGGATAAAATATGAACTGTACACTCACAAACGGAGAAAGGTTAAATGCATGTATGAGATAAATTCTCAATCGCCAACAAGTGAAGCAGGAACTTGATTGGAACTCCGGATAGGTCGCTGTACAGGAGGGACCCATTACGGTAGATGCTCCGTGAATCGAAGACAGGATTCAGACACCTCCTTGCTGTTCAAGCGTTTCTCTCACCATAGAGAGCTTCCGGGTTAACCTCGTCACTCACAGTACATTGAGTGCATAGAAAGCTTCCGGGTTAGCCTGATCACTCACAGCACATCGAGCGCTGCACTGGCAATGAATCCCGATAGTCAGGGATAGTCTCTCCGTTCTTGAAAGTGATAACAAGTACAATACAATAAAATAAATGAAAATACTCCAAGTATTACACCCTACGCATTTCATCTTAGAGACTTCGTCAGGGGGTACACGGAGCATCTACCGTAACGAGTCCCTCCTGTACAGCGACGTAACGGCTTCCTATTTGGAGTTCCAATCGAGTTCCTGCTTCACTTGTTGGCGATTGAGAATTTATCTCATACATGCATTTAACCTTTCTCCGTTTGTGAGTGTACAGTTCATATTTTATCCAGTCCCATATAAAATTGTTAACCTTACTACACTATGAGTGCGCCTGTTTTCTGTTTTTTTCTCATATATATATATATATATATATATATATATATATATATATATATATATATATATATATATATATACACTGGCGACACACTTTATTCGAGCTCGGCTAGTCCCACGAATTCGGGTATACCCGGGTGAATTGAGGTTTGTGACTGTTTTCTGCCCGAGTTCATTGGGTTATTTTCCAGGCAGGGATTGAAGCATTTTATTCCCGCTGGCTGCAATACTGCACAGTATATATATATATATATACTGCATTACAATTCATGAATTTATGCCATCTGGTAGACACGCGAAGCATTGCAGCCTATTAAATCCTAATCATTATCATTTAACAGATCAGCCGCCCGTCAGCCAGGCATGAACCCAGGCTGGGAAGGCAAATGCAACGGGGCTTGTCAGAGGTGAGGAGCGGCGCATTCCAGGTATCTGCCAGGTACATACTGGGTATTTGCTCGAATAAAGTGTGTCGGTGCAGTATATATATATATATATATATATATATATATATATATATATATATATATATTTATTTATATGTATACAACATACATGTTACTACTTTATTTTAAATGGTGTTATCATTTTTAATATTCCTCGGAACTACTTGCGATTTTTTGGAAATACCAGCAGTGAGACTTTGAAACTACTTACTTGGTTCACTTGCTATTACATTTTGTTGAATAAATTTTTACTTTCACTGATTTAACTTCATGGTTTATTAACTTGAGACCGTTTAAAAATGATCATTAACATTCTCTGAGTCTCTAAAGACTTTCATATAGATTTGTTTTTTTCGTACTTGAAATATTGTATTGATTACTGTGTTCCTTTTAATGCTTTTGGTGGCTACTTAAAAATTCTAAGGTAATGAACACCATGTTCTCAGATAGCATTTAGAATTAAAACCTCTAATAGAAAATGATTAATGTTTGTCTTTTGTTTTTTAATAACACAAAATGATGTATATCTTTTTATTAACAAAATCTTTCAACATATTCTTGTTTACTCAAAGGCTAAAATGAGAAATATGAGACATGCAATATACATTTCCTCTCAATACCTGATACTGCATTTACATTAGTAAGTGCTGAATGTTTTTAAAAAAAAGTTATGGATGACCACTGATTAGGTCGTTTGGAGCATTTTATAATAAGGACCCATACTCAGTCACAGACATTTTTATTGAATTAAATTCACAGAGTGCAATCAGTATTACAACCTGTATAGAATGGGCAAAATACCTGCTTTCCCTGTTGTTGTGTAAAGAGAGATGACATGGATTAAATATACAGTACAGATTTAGCAGGCTTCATTGTTCTCCTTTGGGGGAATAGGTTGGATATCCTAGTACAGGGTCTCCAAACTCAGTCCTCAAGAGCCGTCAAAAAGCCTGCTTTTATGGATATCCCTGTTTCAACACAGGTGGCTCCATAAGTGGCTCAGTCAAAGAATGACTAAGGGGGTCATGTGCTAAGCTCTGTTAAGTCACTTTTAGAGCGCAAACTGGTCTTAGAACGTGATGTTGCGCTGAACACGATGCACTAAGCCACGCAAACAGGCTTTTTTCAGGAAATTTTTCTAAGTCCAACTTTGCTCATTCGTTACCCTGTTTGCGTTACATTCTGCCCTTAAGCGGGATGCTCTAAGCAACGCAACCTTAGCGTACGCGAAAGTTGCGTTGAACAGAACACATCAGCTCAAAGTAAACACAAAAAAAGCTGGACTTTGAAAAATTTCCTGCTTTACATTTTTGCATGTGCAACACCCATACAATAGGCTGGCGAGTGTCCCCGGCTGACCCCGCGGTGGTCACCGAGGGAGGCCGGGGTACCCGCGGGCCTGCGGTACCAATGTTGTACCTACAAAAATATTAAACATTATTTCTAACTAAATACACCCCCTAACACATACAGTACAATAAGCACCCACCCTGAACTGACTATACCCACCCTGTACCCATTGAGTAGTATAGTGGTACATCATACCCATATAATAATAATATGGGCATGATAAGCCTCTATAGCACTCGATGGGCACCCTAAGTACAATACATTAATGCACCAGATACACAATAATAAAACTTAACTCCAAAAAAACATACTTCACTAAATAAAAACAGTAGCCAGCTAATCCAATCAATACAAGCAATAACAACATCCAGAATGAATTAATTAAACCATTAACTAATGAAACCAATTAATTCCTAAACCAACTCAAAATGAATAGTAAAACTAACCAATCAAACCAATGAATTACTACAACATTAATGACTGTAACCATTAAAAGACAAAGAAATACATTCAAACAATCTCTGAAGTAACCATTAAACACATTAGCTAACATAATACAACATTATCTACAAGCGAACACCAATCGCAAACATTTTATTACATTAAGCAGGGAAAAAACAAAAAATCACATCCACATATAAAACTGACATTAAAAACACCAACAGCAATACCAAGCCACAAATGCCCCCCAAATATTGTCATAATAATGTATTAATCTGTACCTTAAAGTGGTACAGATTAATATATTATCAGTCAATGTACCTCCCTAAAAAATCCAAAAACACATTCAATGAACACACCTGTAAAAAGAGACATTTACAAACATTCAATATATTACTTACCATTAGAAGCGGTGGCCCTCCGACTCCTGGGGTAACAGGAAGCTCATATACCTTGAAGGCCTCCAACAGCATCCAATGCCATCCGCCATGAAGATCCGGATCAGGTAACCAAATCTTATTTTTTCTTTCTTTAATCACCTTCTTCTATCCTCATCTGTCACCATTTCTTGATCTTCTTTATCTTCTTTCTTCATCTGTCAATCCAAAAAAACCCACGGTAAATCCCAACCGATGTTGTCTCGTCGTCTTCTTGGGATCAAAGGAGGCGTCACGGCCTTAAATAGGGCTTGTGAAGTCACATTTAGCCTCAAAATGTTTAACAGCCACCTGATTGGCTTTTAAAACCATGTTCCGACATTAATTGTTTTTTTTACATGATGTCACTTAAAGGGAATGATGCCAGCCAATCAGAATGGCTGTGCTTCATTTGCCTTTAAGATGACGTTACTAAATCCAAGATGGCCAGCGTCATATGGTATTTCAGCCAATCAGAGTGTGGAATTGGTTCCCTTGATCTGATTGGCTGAAATACCATGTGACACCGGCTACGTGAGCAGGTACGGTAAAAAATGAGCTCAAGGCCTTAGTTAATCGCGTCCATGGCCTCACTTTTTAATGGACGTGCTTTTTGTGAACATCAGAACGCAAAGCCATTGAGCTTAGTGCATAGACCCCTAAGTCTTTGACTGAGCCATTGATGGGGCCACTTGTGTTGAAACAGGGATATCCAAAAAAGCAGGCCTGTTGGCGGCTCTTGAGGACTGAGTTTGGAGACCCCTATACTAGGATATACTGTTATATTTTGCTTCATCACTACCATTGCATCTCATGGAAACTTATCACTAGGCAGAATGAGACCTGCTACATCTGTACAATATGTATTACTTGACATTTGTTAATAAAAAAATATACACATAATGCCAGGAGTAGTTTTCAATGTAATTATATTTTAATTGTTATTTATTGACTAGTTAACTGCTACAGCATTCTACTGTAGGCAATGGCATTAGGTTGAAGAAATCATTGTTATTCTCTCTTTAAAAAATGAATAGAGATGGGCAAAATTTTAATACAAAGTAGGAATGCGCCGTGAAAACATTTTGTCACAAGTTCAATTCTTAAAACCTTGTCTGAGTTCTGAAAATCCCACCTGTCATTTTTTTTCACATTTCATTTGTGCAAACATTCGCAAGAACAAAAACAAAATTTTCGCTTTAAACTGCATGTTTAGAAAAGTTTTAATTATGCAAAGTTTGCTATCAAAAGGGAAAATAAAATGAAAATATGCTTTAAAGTTTGTTATAACTATATTCCATATACTGTAGAGGTGCCTCTAATGTTCTAACCTACTGCTGTTGGTTTGGCTCAGGTTAGTGTTTTACTGGTGGCTGGCATTAGTAATTGTCATGATAGAGAGGATTTGGCCCGGGATTAAAGGGGTTACACCCCCATTTGGCCACCCTCTACTCTCATCAGGGAAGCAAGGGGTTAACTGGACTGAGGTCCAGTAATGTCTTTTGCCTTGCTTCAATATCCAAATGTTTATTCCCCTGTGTAAATGTATTGTGTTATCCTGGTGTTTGCACTCACACATACACTAGGGTTCATGCGGGAAGGAAGGGGTTAATGTTAAAATAGTGATTATAGCCCTTTGTGTAATTTCCCCGCCTTTTCAGGCTCCATTTTGCAGCCGTCCATAGGTCGCCATTGAGCCTCCATGCTTTCTAATGGCAGAAGTAGCGGTTTTGGACCTGTTTTCCAGCGACGACCAGCAGGTGGCGTCCGAGAGGAGGAGCGGCGGTTTCCCATTTTAAGTCAATGGGCTCATTGACTTCAATGGAGATTCCTCAACGCCAGCCTCAAGGAACAGGTTGGCAGCCATCCAAACCGCAGACCGCAAAAGCGGATACAATGTCTTTTAAAAGAGTTTAATCACTACGGTCAAGTTTAACGACAATTGGCGTGGGAATCTTGGGTTCTAGGGCCCCGGGGAATAAAGTTATTTTTGTCCCTAACCCCTAGGAACCCCCACACACGATCCACACCGGGTCCGGGAATGAGGGACCCCCATAAAGCGTCGAGCGGAGAAGGAGGGTTGCACCATTGAATCTAATGGCGACGGGCACCATGCATTGTCAATGGCGGCGCCGGCCATTGATTCCACTGGGGAAAAGCCGCATGGCGAAAAAAACGACTAAGTGTAAAATGTTAAAATGTGTAAGTCCATATCTCCGGTTCTGAAATGACCAGAGGGATGGGATTTGGGTGGCATATAGCCAAGGTTCCGGCTTTAATGCATGCCCCTTCCCAGCCCCCTCAGACCAACCAGACGGAGTATGGACGAAGGTAAAGATTTGTGGATTTTCTCATAGACTTCAATGGCGGCGGTTCCTCCATTGAAAGTCTATGGCGGGAAACTCCATTGACAACAACAGCGGAGTTGCTTCATTGAAACCCATGGCGGCGGAGCCCGTTGCTTTCAATGGGGATTTAGTGAAACGCTGAGATTTCTTTTTAACTGAGATTTTTATAATAAAATATGAAACGGTTTATGTGATATTTGTATAACTCCGGTTCTGAAGGTCATAGCGGGCTGAAATTTGGACCCTATAGTGTACCACTTCCGGGATTTATATCTGGAAAGTTTGGACCTGCTGGACCTACCAGAACCGGGTATTTTAATATGTGCAGGTATTAAAATGTATATGGGGTTTTGGATCTGCTCTGAAAAATGCAGACTCCATCTGTTATGTTAAATAGGGCAGGAAGAGCATCCTGCAAGAATTAGCATAGCCCAGTGATCAAAGGCTAACTGTCCTGATTGTTTATGCTAAGGGCAAGACCAAAGGGGCTGAGTGTTTTTTAAGTGTCGGTCTTCACACTTACAGGGAAGCCAAAATCTTCTTCAAAGAGATTTTTGCTAGACAGCTCGGCGCCTTGAGTGCAAGAGCAGGGTTGAAATGGTATATAAGTCAGAGTCACCCCTTACTCAAATGTCTTTCGTGTCTTCATGTATGATCTTCATGTATTGCTGTGATGTCAACATCTGAAACTGAATTATGGAAGAAATGGCCCATCCTGTATCCTGATGGCTTTCTTGTCCTAACCTTTAAGTAAGTGTCCATATTTTGTCTGTTATTTGTATATCTCGTGTGTTCACCTTTTTCAAGGAATAAATTATATTTTATCATATCTAAGTCTCGTCCAGTTATATTTGGTGTGTACTATTATAGCCTGTCTCAAAGCTACCGTCACAGTAATATAATTCAAATATTTTCATACAGTATATTACAGGTGCTCCAATTTTAAGGAATTTAAGGAGATCACAAAGAGCCTGAGAGACAATCAGATCAGATACTGTATAAATTGTAATTTCCATTTAAGTTGATAATATGGCACAATGGGAACACAATTTAGATGCTGTTTTTTTGGTGGAGACACATTTCAGGAGTCAAGAGCAGCCCCTGACTTAGTGATCGACTGCCTTCTAGACATATGCTCCAGAAAGAGAGGGGTTGCCATTCTAATCCGTAAATCATTGCCATTCCTCCTGGGCAAAAGGGCTGGGGATAGGGAAGTACTTTATTGGTTTTTGAAAGGTAACATTGGCACTGCACGAGTAACATTAGCAAGACTGTATCCACCAAATGATAGACAATCTCAGTTGTTTCAAAAAATATTCTCCCTACTAGCAGATTTCAGAAATAAAGATCATTCTGGCAGGAGATTTCAATGAAATCTGTGATCCAGCACTAGATAGATCCAGAACACAGCGAAAACCACAAAGGACTTTCAAACTCCCACAAAATTAGCCAAATTTGTTCAAGACCTGGCACTATACAACATTTGGAGGCTAAAACATCCAAAAGAAAAATATTACGTTTTATTCAGCTCTTCATAGTGTATACTCCAGAATTGATTATATATTTGTAGAACCTTCCCTAATACCTGCGGGAGTCTCTTCTTCAATCAGTCCAATTACTTGGTCTGATCATGCATCTTTAACTTGCTCACTAACAGATATTACCCTCACAACAATAAGGCCCCTCTAGAAACTAAACGACTTGTTATTAAATAATCGCTCAGTTACAGGTGAGTTGGTTGGATATCTGAGGGAGTTTTTTGTTCTCAATGAGGCACGAGAGATCTCCATACTCTTTGGAAACACCCAAGGGTCTATATGAGGCAAAATTATCGGAATCTCCGCTCTTAAAAAACCATAGAGAAAGTACTACACATTGAGATGTTAAAAAAAAATCTCAAAGAAGCAGAGACAATACACAAAAATAACCACTCCAAAAATAATTATGAGAAGGTAATGAAGTATAGAGTCGACTTGCAATTCTCCAAACCAATAAAATAGAAAGAGTTTTGAAGTGGACAAGGCAGCTATTTTACCAAAAGAGCAACAAATCAGATAGATTACTTGCTCATAAATAACGTGGGTTGTGGGCAGTGACCACTATCTAAGAACTACGATTAGGAGATGGAGAAATGTCCTATGATCCAAAAACCATTTGTAAGTTTCTACACCTCTTTATACAATCTTAAACACAACCATAAGCAAGATAGGGGAGTATTCCAGGAGAAATTGAAGAAGTATTTGGAAACATGCTCCTGTTTTACCCTTGATAATGTGGATAGGGAATTATAAAATAAAGCAATCTCATACGAAGAGATAGCCATGGTTATTAAAGAACTCAAAAAAACCAGGCCCAGATGGGCTCTCAAATATTTATTAAATGACTTTTAAACTCCAATTGATCCCTTTCCTGTCCAAATTCCTGTCCAAACACCTGAGGGCAACCGCTGGCCAATTGTATAATTCCTGCACATAAAATAAAATATATATATATACTGTATATATTTTTTTAATGTATGTTAGGGGGTATAGGGTTGTTAGGGGTACAGGGGTTGGGTGGGTTGTGTATTGCAATGTTTATTGGTACAATTGTCCCCAAGAAACATGCTTTTGTGCCTTAACCCCTTCATTGCCTTAGCGGATAGCCGCAAAGGTAATGAAGCTACTTTAATGTAATTTTTTATAGTGTGCAAGAGCAGGGGGTCTGCTGAGCTGAACTGCTTTGATTTCTGGCTCAACAACCCCCTGCTTCCCGAGTTATAGGCCCCGGTATGGGGCATCAGATGCCAGTGTCGCCGCCATTTTTAAAGCGCCCACGTCGCATGACGTGGGACATGTAAATAATGGAGATACCGGCACCCCATATCTGGGCCTGTAACTCGGAAAGCAGGGGGTCCCCGAGTCTGAAATCAATGCATTTCAGCTCAGGAGACCCCTTGCTCCCACACAATATTAATAAAAATTATGTTAAAGCAGCTTCATAACCATAGCTGATAGCCACTACGGTAATGAATTCTTTTTTATTGTTATGTGTGTTTTGATATTAGTTTAGATGAGCAGGGTGTCTCCTGAGCTGAACCGCATTGGTTTCAGCCTCGGGGACCCCCTACTTCATGAGATACAGGCCCGTTAAGGGGTGCCGGTACCCCCTGAAGGATTTAAATCCACCGGTCACGTGACACGGGAGCTTTAAAAGCACAGGGGATACGGACACCCCATAATGGGGTCTGTATTTCATTAAGTAGGGGATCCCCGAGGCTGAAATCAATGTGGTTCAGCTCAGGAGACCCCCTGCACATATACACTATTATTAAAATGTACATTTATACTTCACGATCGCCTGCAAGAGCCGTGCATGGAGAACAGCGTCTCCATGCAGTTCTTACAGGCTGCTTTTTGTTCTATCAGCTATCACACATTACAAATTTAGCAGTGGGGAGGGGGGAAAGCTCGGGCAATCTGGCATATTTTTGCTCGGCCGGACCAAATGCGCTTGACTTGGTAGTGAATCCCGTGTTGGGCTTCACTTTGTAATGAGCGAGTAAAAAATTCCCAATCGGCCGCAAAAGCTCACTGCTTAGTGCATATCCCCCAATGTGAGACGAAATGGAGGTGGAAAAGCTGAAAGCAATTTTAGACAATTCTTTGCCCAGATTTCTAAAAATATGGTTTCCCTGGATATCGATGTTCACTGATGAATATCCCTCAGAACAGCAGTTGGGTACTTAGAAGAGGATAGAAAAAGAAAGGCTTCCCAAGTTAATTGATAACCTAATTTTTGTTGCCCTGTTATTTATAAATCCATATCTGACCAATATAAACCCTTGTTTTATTGAAATAACAAAAACTTGTTAGCCTGTTAACCCCCCTACCCCTGTATATGTTGTCACCCTGCCTCCTTTTATATTTTTGTACCCTTATATAAAAAATATATAAGTAATGATTGTAAAAATAAAAATATTCAAACATAAAAGTGGAATGCTTAGGTCTCAGTTTCAGGAATAAATAATTGTTTGG
Source organism: Ascaphus truei (assembly GCF_040206685.1). NCBI lineage: Eukaryota > Metazoa > Chordata > Amphibia > Anura > Ascaphidae > Ascaphus > Ascaphus truei. Next base: position 101,047,604 of record NC_134483.1, on the reverse strand, counting down.
GGAGAAAGCAGTAGTGGAGAACCTCATCCCCCAACCAAATTGCTTCATTGTGAAAAGATATACAAATTTGATGGTTATAAAAATGACTGAGGCATACCAGTGAAAGGCACATGAGAGGAAGAATAGTGCTCTGTATACTGCAGGGCACTTCCTCGGTTTTGACCTTGCGGACCATCCTAAGAACCGTTGTCCTCCCTTGATCATGATACCTAGTGCAACTTAGTGTCACCTGGATGCCCCTTTGTCAGAACCAACATTGGATTTTCATGGTTGTGAATCTCCTCTTGTACGTGTGTACAATTTTTATACTCATTTCTTTGTTCATTTTCTTGATCATGGTGCCTATTTCGGAATGTGCTTTTGAATGTTTAAAGCATCTTTGTTATGCAGGCATTATATAATTGTAAGTGTGCAGTGTGCTATACTGTAGCAAAAAGTGAATAATCTAAGCTATGTCTGATGACCTAAAACTGTGGATGTGCACTACTTTTGTTCTTGACAGTATAATCAATACAGTGTCCACCCCAATGATAGTAGTACACTATGTCCAACTGATAGTGTTGTGATGGACCATATTAAGACAAAGATTACCATTATATGGTAATCACATTGAATTGGGGTTCGTTTAAATCGGACATTTGAATTGTTGTCTTATCTATTTCTCTTCCTGTTCTTGTTCATCCGTAAATACATATATTACAATTGAATCCTATTTCACTATATGTTTAATAAAAAATTTTGAGCGTTTTATATATACATGTATATCGTAATTCTTTAGTTATTTACTTAAGTTGACATTATATACACCATTTGATTTAAAACAACCTTATATGATAGAGGGTTCTTGATCTTGGGTATTTGTTCATTTGTTTATCAGAGCATTAACAATTAATAGATAACAATAACATTAGAATATTAACATTCCCTTTTGCAGGTTCAAATGTTGTTTTTAAGGTGATTACTTTATTTTTGTTATTTGTATGTAGCCCTGTTTCCCCCTGGGTACAGTATGACTACCAATGCTGTGTAACCTGTTGGCTCGCAGGGCCTGAGCCTCTGCCACGGAGAGCCTAGGGCAATATATATATATATGGATTATCTCTTACCAGATGCAGCTCCTCCACCTGCGATGGCTCCCAGCAAAGTGGGAGTTGTTCCTCGCAGGACAATAACACAATACTACTCACACAGTATATAAAAGAAACAGTAGCTTTACTAACGGTGACCATAACCTTATATGTAGCATAACCTGTCAGTGTTCTTCCTTGAGGAGATACAATTAGATAACGCGTCTCGCAGGACGCAACCCTCCACCGTGTTCCCCACATCGTGTCCAATGTCCCAAATGTTTGTGTGTGACTGCGCAGCCACTAAGATGAGCAATGTTATAGTTGGTGCACTTAGTAGATATTACCTGCCGAGCGCTCCTGCGCTCGGACCCGCAACAATCTTCGTAATGGATCCGATGACACGAAGCCGTCCACGATGATCCTCTGGGGCGATCCCACCTGGGAATCACTGATTTTAACATTACTGTACTATGTGATGTTTTTTCTATCTTTTATGACTACGAGACACGCTCCCCTGATTTTTTGGAGGAATGTCTCAGTAGAGGTCTGGTCCCAAACCTCTGATATAACTCTGCAGCGACCTCTGTGTCCCTAACTTGACACACTAATGGGGTATGTTCCTATTCTAGGGCCTGTCCCTGCATTGACTACAAGCTGACTGGGACTCAGGGGCCTATCTGAGCCTAGGGGTATTCTGGCCTAGTGTAGAGGCTACTTGCCTCTCTACACATAGAGCTCCTACCTCTTCCCCTTCCTGGTCTTCTCTGACTAACGTGCTCCCCGCGCAACCTCCTATCTCCTTCCTGTCGAGTTCTGTCGCCCTATTGGCTCCCTGGCGTCACCTGGTCTGGCTGAGGCTCAAGGGACTTGTAGTACCCTGCTCTAGGCCTCCTCTGATTGGTCTCTGCTTTGCGCGCTATCGCAGCCACTCACTGCACATGCGCAAACTCTTTGCCAGCGCCGTCGCCTCTCTACTCACTGCACATGCGCGAGTACCAAAATGGCTGTGCCCTGAGCGATCGGGCTACCGTGGAGCCTCCCCTGCACCGGAGCACTCCCTGCACACTCTGCAACCTGTCCTAACTTTCCCCACTCAGCGGAGGTACGGCAAACTTGGGTAACCTGGCTACATGTATGTAAGTATATTTTATCGTTTTGTTACACCCTATCCTGAAGGTATTGCTCGTGCTACACGGTTGGCTCCGGCTTTCTTTAGATTGGGACTCGATGGTGTGGCGCGTGTGACCCAATCAGTGTGGATTTACGTTTGGAAATATGTTATTTAAACAACCAACATACAAGCGTACTCACACTCTTTGACAAAGCGCCTTTGCGTGAAACGCGTTAGAGCGGTGTTCATCTGCTCCATACCATGTGTGCACTTCTTTAATAAATTATTTTAACTCATTGTGGCTTCGTAGCCCCCACCATTTTTCTTTTTTCCTGCTTGCTGTGCTCCATTGCATCAACCTATGGAACTCTCTACGACACCTACAGCGTGAAGCACACACTGGAATTGGATCAGCACCGCAACTGTGAGTTACTTTGATTCAATTTAAAAACTGTCATATCTCTGTACACAGGCTGGTGTACTATGCTCTAGGGTGCGTTTTTCACACAGACAGAGGAGGGAATCAGAGCTGTTCATATACAGTCTAATATTTCTCCACCTGACAGAGAGGATTGTCATTAGTTATACCACCCAATTTATGAGCTTATACCATTGTGACAGTACATACATTCTCACAGGTGCTGACATAATCCTACTTCAAGCAGGTTCAGAGCTCATACAACTACACATTGCTATTACAGGCATACCCCGGTTTAAGGACACTCACTTTAAGTACACTCGCGAGTAAGGACATATCATCCAATAGGCAAACGGCAGCTCACACATGCGCCTGTCAGCACGTCCTGAACAGCAATACTGGCTCCCTACCTGTACCAAAGCTGTGCGCAAGCGGGGAGACTATAGAGCCTGTAACAAATGCATTATTTAGATCCGTTGTGCACGTATATGATGATTGCAGTACAGTACATGCATCAATAAGTGGGGAAAAGGGTAGTGCTTCACTTTAAGTACATTTTCGCTTTACATACATGCTCCGGTCCCATTGTGTACGTTAATGCGGGGTATGCCTGTACTCCATTTGAGATCCGGATGCACTGTAACTTGGGACTTTGTTCTATTTGTTTACCTAGGTATAGTCCTACATTTGATACCTTACCACAATAGACAACCAATCACCAACTCCACCCTACCCAACATTACCACCTTGTATTTTACGTACTGTATGAACGTTGCCCCAGCCAATGAGAAGTGAGCAACTTTTGGCACCTTAATAGATATACAGTAAAAGGTTTGATATACAAAAAGTATAGTGTATAAACAGCACACTACTGATCAATTTGTAGAAAAGGGTATGGAGATATGGTGCAACGGGAACAGAGGGACCCTAAATCTCACAAAACGATGACATAAATAATATAGGGTTCCAAGCACTCTGAGCATAATAATGTAGCAAGGTTAATGTTTGAAAGCAAAAAAAGTATTTTACTAATGTAATGAAATAATCAGCACTGACACTAATTAATGGTACATGTGCAGTGTTGGTTTTTACTGAACAGTTGTTTTTTGTGACATTGTACACTATATACACATTATACACTATACTACATACTGTATCTGTGTGGATATACCACTACTTGCCATGTGGTAATATATACTGTGTATTGCATTGACACCTATTGGTGTACTTATGTGATTACCTTTTATAGAATTAATTACTGTCGTTCCGGTTCCATATCCAGGAGAAAGGTGATAGTGAACTTTGGTATAGCAATACATGTGGGAAGTACTGTATATAGTCTATTTCCTCGATTTTAAGACGCCATCGATTCTAAGATGAACCCTTACTTTATTAAAAAAATTGGTGTAAAAAATACCCACTACTAGTATATTAAATGTGCAGAATTTTTTTTAACTAGCAGACAATAGCATACATTTATCTACACTACACTACTCTACACCAGACTGAACTACAAATTTATGCTGCTGCCACTTAGCGTCCTTGGCAATATCACTTCAGTGATTCCCAATAAGCATGGCCACGCCCACGTGCACGTACGTTATTCAAAACTCAGCGCTTGGAGAGACATGGAAATTTGATTTCCAAGCTCACAGCAGGGTCACATGACCTTCAATAACCAATGGGGAGAGAGAGACAGACACAGATTGGGGAGAGAGAGACCGATGCAGAATGGGGAGAGATCGGGACAGACAGAATGAGGAGAGAGAGGGATAGACACAGAATGAGGAGAGAGGGGGACAGACACAGAATGGGGAGAGACAGAAACATAATGGGGAGAAAGAGACAGACACAGAATGAAGAGAGAGAGACAGAAACAGAATGCGGAGAGAGACAGACATAGAATGGGGAGAGAGGCAGACACAGAATGGGGAGAGAGAGGCAGACACAGAATGGGGAGAGAGAGAGCAGTATCGGATGAGTGCAGAGAGGATGGATGGGGGAAGGAGAGAATGAGGGAAGGGGGGATGGAGAGAATGGAGTGAAGGGGGAGGGAGAGAATGAGGGAAGAGGGGAGGAGAGAATGGAGGTAAGTGTGGGAGGAGAGAATGGAGGGAGGGGGGAAGTAGAGAATGGATGGAAGGAGAGAATGGAGGTACACACACACACACACACACACACACACACACACACACACACACACACACACACACACACACACACACACACACACACACACACACACACAGACACACACATAGCTTCCTCTGCACCTCCAGCAGTTCACACAGAGATTGGACAGGGGAAGGGAGGGGGGCTGCTGGGTAATGTGAAGATCCCTGGCAGGCATATCCAGCTGATCTCTGTGCACCTCCTGCAGGGGTGGGCATGATCGGAACCATGCTGCTGCACTCTAAAGATCCCTGGCAGGCACCTCCAGCTGATCTCTCTGCACCACATGGAGGGGGATGGGGGGGCTATGATCGGAGCCATGCTGCTGCACTGTGAAGATCCCCGGATGGCATTTTCAGCAGCACCCCCTACCTGATTTCTTTTTTTTTAGTACATCGATTCTAAGACGCAGCAGACATGAAAAAGGGGAATAAATGCATCTTAGAATCAAAGAAAAACAGTATTTATTTTTCTTCAACTTTATTTTTATAGATCTTTTTCACTAAATTTATTAGGGCACTTCTGTTTTGTAACCAGTTTTATCTGCCCTGTAGCTCACATGTTGCTCATATAGTGCTCCTAAATTTGAACCCCTTAGGACCCGCTTGCGTTGCACATTCCATGCTATGGACTTTCATTGTTTTGTTTTCTCTTTTCTCTACAGTATGTACAGTAGTGAATGAAATACAAAAGGACACAGTATAAAAGTGGTAGTTTAGGACCTGCTGAAAGGGTCTACATTGACGTGATTGCAGTCATGATATGTTTTGGCCAAAAGATTGACCTAAATGACCCAAACTTTTGTGAAAAGAAATCATATAGAAAGGAGATAAATAATTTGTCATATTGTATCTACTTTAAGGATTCTTTGTTTGCTATTGTTAATAAAGGTACCAAAAAATTACAGTTGTAAACAACCAGATTGAAAAGGCCAATCTAGATCAGCTTCTGCTTCATTGTTCTTCTCCATCTTTTGCTTTATTGATGGATGAATCTAGCTTCTACAGATGCAAGAACCTTTGTAGTGCTAAACCAGTTTGTGGGTGATACTAAGTTTTGTAGAACTGGCGTATTTTCGGTGGAAAAAAAGGGTGATAGGGAAAAGCACTAATAGCAAAATAACCCCAGGAGTATAATCAGACTAATTACAAATAAAGGGGGGTGGGCAGTTCCTGAAAGACAGGCGTTGCAGAAACTCCACAAAATAGGGGCACTCCGTGTTATAACAAATTTATTTTGAAAATACAATGATGAAGACACATAATAAATGCAAAATAAAACATATATAACTAATCACTGAGCAACCTGTTAATGTCTAAGTAGTGCAGATGAATGCTGCATGAATGCTAACATGTCCTGCTGAAATGAATTCAAGTAAGTGCAAGTAGATAAGCCAAAAACATGTAATATCATACACAATGGTATACAGTAAATAACAGGGACCCATTAAACCAGGAAGGATAACGCAGTGTCCTCTTCTGAAAAAAATGGATGCCTGCCTGCCGACAGTAGGCTAGTCCAACCCAGTACAAAGAAAGCAAAATTAACATGGTGGAACAAAGCTAAAGGAAGTTATAATATATACAGTATGGAAACAATATGTCGTTTGGGTGTGCTATTTAGTATATTATGTTATTGGTTTCATGCAATGCTCTGCTGATGCCATTGTTTTCATCCGTTTTTGCAGACTATCCACTTCAACAACTTCTTCATGTAGCAAACACATCAAGTGACACAGAACAGCTGTATTGTATCATTAAGGTAACAACTGCTTTTTCTGTATTTATTTGCATTGTAGTTCCTGTAAGCATGGGCAATAATTAAATGAAACACATACAGTATGCATTACATTCAGTTGAAAAAGAAGAGAAAAACCAGAACAACCCAGAAAATGGAAAAAAGATTGTAATATAGTGTAGCATATTGACAACAATTTTTTGATTTAACATGAAAAGGGATTGGAAATACACTCACATGGAGTGATTAGGATAAAGTCCCTGAGATAATAATAAGTATCTTAGTTTGAGGAACTGCCTCAATCAGAATTTCTCATACTAGACAAAAAAACTAATAACACATGTAGCACAATTGTAATTAATAAAATATAGCTAGATCAGTTCAACTCACACTGTTACAAAGTTCAATACATTGAAAAAGTGTAGCAAAGAACAGGCTGGGCATCTGACACATGCAGAGAAAACTCTCCAGTCTCACGTACAGTATATGTTGCCATCGGGACTGTCGGCACCTAACGTACCTTCCTGCTCGTCCCCAAATACCCTACGTGTTTCATAGGTAGGTCCTGCTTCTTCAGGATTAATTTTTTGGGGTCTGTTACATCAGCTTAATCTAGCCTTAGCAATGAACACTATCACTCCTCAACCATACTAAACAAGAAACAAAAAAACATGAAATAACATGTAGACTAACTATATTGTATTACAAAACACAAATAATACTTGTATCAAATTTAGAAATGTACATATAAATACAAACATAACATTTGATATAATAATTCAACACTAATCAATAAATTAAAAATATATTAATAAACTATGCTGGCACACATGCATATATATCTATAAAGATAAAAAAATCCATACGTGTGTGAGCAAACAAATACCAACACATCCAATAACTAATTTGAGTGATATAGTAATATAGTATGCCAAAAATATATATAATATTAAGTATACATGGGACTATACACACAACTTTTCATAAAAAACTATTCTAAAATGTTATTACTCATACACTTAGCCTGAAACAATCAATAACTCATCACAAATATATATATATATATATATATATATATATATATATATATATATATATATATATATATATATATATATATATATATATAAATATATATATATATATATATATATATATATATATATATATATATATATATATACAGTAGTTAATGAAAACAGTAAAAGACAGAGAACCATTCCACTACTACTATCACTGTATACAGTAATGTATAAGACAGCATAATAGCTGAAGTTGTGATGTGCAACATTTAGTACTTGTGTAACCCCCTGTAAACAGTGCGGGCTATACCTATCTTCCTTCTACTGTGGTAAGTCCTGTTAAGACCAGGCGCCAGTTGTAATCATGGGTTTTTCCCCCTTCATGCCCTACCTTGCGTGATAGATGCAGGCCTCGGACTCTGCTGCAGGCGTGAGCAGGGGGGAGGTCTTGCTGACATCATAAGAGGTGGGACCGAGACTATTTAGCAGCCAGTTCCTGTAAGTGACAGTCTGTCTGTTCTCACCCGGCTCTGGAGCGGGTCTGTCCAATGAGTTGGAGTGAGAGACCAAGCTCCGTCCTGGGAGCTAGCCAGAAGAAGAGCTGGGCCATTACATTTGGAGAGCGAGCCAAGCTCAGGTGGGACCAATGCCCCTCACCCCGAGGCAAAGGTGATGGGGAGGATTCATCCCCCGCCCAGAGGATATCCTCTGCGGTGGGCAGTGGGGTATTGAGGCCTCAGCACAGTCCATCCTGACGGAGAGCATATTTGGAGGGAAGTTGAGGAGGAAAGGACTGTACCGAGGGGAGAGTCTTGAGTGAGGAGTAGCTTGCTGTTGTTGTTGTAGCTGCAGGCTGCTGCTATTGTCGGGCACGGCTAAGAACAATAAAGAGAGACTTTATCTTTTAACCACAAAGACCGTTGTGTGATTCTGGAGTATCCACCCTGGGACCAGGGTTCACTCTTGTATACAGGTCCTATCCCACATCCCTGGGATTATAGAGGATGGAGGCGCTGCACCACCACTAGAAGAATGGAGGCTAATACCCCAGAAGCCAGGTCCTGTTGTCCCCCACACCATCGCGGGAGACTCAGGCCCTCCTGTTCCACGCAGGTACGCACCACAAAGTACATGTAATCCGCCCTCTCACACCCTAGATATGTCAGATGAGTCTAGGGGGGGGGAAATATGGGTTACATTTGGAGGCGCTGCTGAGAGAAACAGGACAGGCTTACCGCAAGGCAGAACAGAAAGAGTGATGTGCACTCTCCGGTCAAGTGCTGAGGAACGTAGGGTGCAATTGCACACCGGGGGTAGTCAGGAGAGTGTGGATCGCTGCTCTCGCACAGTACGCCCTGGGCGCCCTAAGCGGGTGGCGTAGAGGGGTGCATAGCTATAGCTGCCCGAGTCCCTTGAGGCAGATAGTGTGAGGCAACTGGGGGGGTCAGCCTGCTAACTAGTCCAGGGACCATGGCCCAGGGCCCGCACTATGAGTGGCCAAAAGTAGGAGACGCCCGTACCTAGGGAGATGCCCGGTACACTAGCTAGCACCCACAGAACACAACAGAGCACTTGACGGAATGAACATCGATCACAGTACACACACAGAAGGAGTTCTGCTGAGCCTGGGGTATGCCACCTCATATTAGTGGGTACTATATCAAGCATGCAGAGAGAAGTAGGAAATGTCCAGGAGATTAGTTTGGGTCTAGGAGCAGATCGAACCCTAGACACTGAGAGTAGCACATGATTACATGTGGTGGGCGCATCGAAGATGGCTGCCATCCCTACATTTGCTCCGCGGAGCGAAGGACAATCTAAAATGGCAGCAGACGCGCCTTCAACGGCCCAGCAGTTCGCAGCCGATATAAAATGGCGTTTCCCGCCAATCCTGGAGAGCGCACGTGAAGCGTGCAAAAGAACTGTGTGAGAAATGTGGCGGGAAATGTGCAGGGGTTTAACGCCAAACCCAGATCCCCTGCAAGAAGAGCTGAACGGCGATAAGCCGAAAGCCCACCCACCTGTGCTGTGACTGGTCAACAAACCAAGGCGCGTCACACTGGAAAAAGGAGGGCCCCGCCTCTGGATTCCACCAGAGGGAGGGGGCACAAGGAAAGCCAATCAGGAGCATCCTCAGCAAAGGGAGGGACAGGGAGCGAGAGCGAAGAGCTTCACTTCTGTCTGGCATTCGAGGAGCAAGGAGCTGGAACACTGAACTTTTCAACCCTTGAGCTAACCATGTCTGAGATGAACACTACAATCTACCAACTGCCAGGAGGCTTACTGGTTGTGGAAGTAGCTGAGCACGAATACCTCCGGTGTTTGTGCGTTCACTGCGGGATACCAGGCGCGGTACCCAGCACCAAGGCCCGAAGCCCGCAATGTGGCATGTTTTATCTATGGCCGAACGAGCCATGGCCTTCGATTGAGACCCCACGGGGTGCCTCTCCGGGAACGCTAACGGAGGTGGCGGAAGGTAAAGACATGACTGCCCTGGTTCCCCGTTAAACCCAAGCGGGAGGGAGTCCATACATCAGGTGGTGCTTCCCTGACGCTGTACTTACTGGCCTGGTCTATTTTGGACTCATGGGATCACGCACATGTGCATCATCATGTTCGTTTTTGGTTACTATGGCCCAGAGACGCTCCTAGTGGCATTGCTGGGCAATGAAGGACGATTCTCTTCAATGAAGCTGTTACGGAGGCTTTCCTGCATGCGCATTCGCTATGTTTACATGTGTTCCGTTTTTCAAGATGGCCGCCACCTGCCAGCGCTGCGAAATGGTGATGTGGAACTCCCTGTTTGCTTCATTAATTGATCCCTAAGTGTCTACACGAGGTGGGTGGGGGTATAAATGTCTTTCTGGTGCCAGTGTCCCTTAGCACAACCCTGAAGAAGGGCCTTAGTGGACCGAAATGTCAGTTTGCATAGTCCCAGAATATTAGGCAGCGGTCTGTCCGATTTTTAGGCAGAAAGTGGAAAAAAGGGAAAAAATTATCCATTCCAGAGATTCACATTTGCTGAGACTTTGGGATAGAAACTCCAGGCCCAAGATTAATGGTGCTGGTTTCCCTCTCCTGCTCTCCAAATTACTAGACAGGTATTTAGAGCAGAGAGGGTTGCTTTTTCAGTCTCTTATCTAGAGCCTGGAGGCTGGGGGTATTGTAGCTCCCCTGCATCCAGATGGGGGAGGACGCCCCCATCACATACTACAGCATCTGAGGATCTAAAGAGACACTGCCCCATCTCACAGTTAAGGACTCAATGTTATTCTATCTGTGTGTTATTTTTAATTGGTAACTGGCTTATCCAGTCAATATTACAGATAGGGATAATCATGTTAGACTCTTGACAGGGGTAGATGTTATTTTTATGAGTTTGTTATGATTTAAAGTGACAGTGTTTAAGTATGTGTAGTGTCACTGATGGAGAAATAAACTGCTGAAGGTTGAGTGTGTATACATGTGTTTGTCCCCATTTTATACAAAACAAACCCTAGAAGACTGTGTCAGGAAGAGCCTGGGCAAGTGGCAGCGCTACATAAAGGGAGCAGTTTGCCACAATACATATACAGTATATATATACAGATGCAGCCACCAGTATTAGAACACTTACCTGGGAAATTCTGGGAGATTCTGGGGCAGTCTCACAGTAAATGCCTCAACTTTACCTCAATATTTCTGTGAGATTCTTAATGGCCCATCGGATTAACACAACGGGGGATCTCTGCAGTCCCATTCAAACTGAATGGGACAGCAGGGACCCATGCTGTGTTAATCCGATGGACCATTAAGAATCTCACAGAAATATTGAGGCAATGTTGAGGCATGTTGTGGTATTTAGAGGCATGTGAGACTGCCCCAGAATTTCCTGGCATGAGTTCTAATACTGGTGGCTGCATCTGTGTATAGATGTAGCCAGGATCCCTTTTGGCCCTCCATACCTCCACTACGAACTGGAGACTTGACGGGTGCGCAGAAGGTTACGGAGTAGAGCGGGTACTGTAGGGAGTGCTCTGGCGCTCCTGAGGCTCCGTGGTGGGACGCCAGTATGGCCCAACCATTTTGGATGCTCGAGTATGCGCAATAGCTATTTATGTGAGGTGGCCATTTTTCTACACCCTGTGCATGCACAGGCAGTGATAGAGCGAAGGCCATTACTCTAAAATGGCTCCTCAAGGGACTAAAAGTCCCATGAGCCTTAGTGACAAAAGCATGGAGCCAGAGTGGATACATTTGGCGCGCTAAGCAGGACCACGCGAGTCGGAGCCAGGACAGAGTAGGGGAAAGTAGGGTCTAAGTATCAGTCGCACTAAGACTAAGCCAGAGTACCCCTTTAGATCCCAGTTAGGCCCCACTCAAGTGAGCTTGTTGTTGCTTCAGGGAAGGCCCTAGATAGGGACACTTCCCCATTTACTTAGTAGTGTCCGGGACACAGAGTAAGACGCCACATGGTGATTGTGGCCCTGTGATCTGGGATCAGACCACCTATGTACAGAGACTCTTAAAGGTGGGACCCTGCTACCGGTGACCATCCAATGCAGATGCGGACGCCATCGTGGACGGTGACGTTGCTGAATCAGCAGATCCCCATCGCTAAGTCAGCTGCACCGAGTACTGGAGTACCCGGCAGGTACCTCACCAAGTGCACCAACAATTCACAGGGTAGCGCTACTCTGTAAACTTTTGCGTGGACTCGGACATTGGGGAAAAAGGACATCAAGGTATTGGTGCCTAGCACCTAATGTACTTTGGGGACACTCATTGGTGGAACAGAGTTGGGGTTTGATATACTGTGTGGTACAGGGTACTGTTTATGGCTCTGAGAAAAAGCGTAAATAAGAAACACAGTCTGAGGTTATTTTGAAAACAGAATAACACGTGAATGTATTCAAGTCAAGTGCACAACGGAGACAGCTTCAAAACAAAAGCTCTCTAAACAATAAACATGGTATGCCATATATTTATACCCTAAATCCTAAAGCTCCACCCCTTTATGGGGGGGCTTGCACGTCACTAAACATTACCTCATTTTGTAATACATAACAATACTAAAGCTGATGTCATTTTGTAATAGATAATAATATTGTATAACTGCCTGTCAGCTAGAAACCATTCTGGGGTTAAATGGGATGTGCCTATCCTACCACCTGGCATTTGTGTGAGAACTAGTTTCACTGCGAGAATCTAAGTTTATCTCATGGGTTCTCATAACCTTTAGCCTGTTTACACTTTCAATTTGAAGCTGATTGGATGAGGAAGGGTCAATAAATTCAGCTCAGAGCGATAACATTCCATTTTCTGCTTCACACATTTGTTTATACAGAAATGAAACAGAAATTAAGACTCACAGAGACAAGACAAGATGGCGGATTGAAATATTCACACAAAATGGCTTCATCCTAAATGCTGTTATGTTGTTATGCCAGACCCCCTAATGTCTCAACTTTGTCAGCTTATAGTAAAGGTTGTTATTATATATACAGATGTGTGTGTATTACTGATTTTGTTCCTGGGCTTATCCTGCTCCACCAGGATCCCTTTCAGGTGGAGGCGCTGCACCGAGGTGGACATCTGATCACCGCAGGCTCCCAGGAGCGAAGGCTCTGGCCTTCTGTGAGCCAAAAGGTAACGGCAGTACCGGTAGACTCTTTAGTAAGGAGAAAGAGGGCTACACATATATATATATACAAGGAACCTGAAAGCTGGAAAAGGGAGGTTATTATACTGTTAGACTATCCTGCTCTGCAGAAATGACTCACTGATTGCTGAAAGATTATCTTCAAGTTGTTGACAAATCATTAGCGGACAATACTCCTGTTTACCAAAACGGATTAAAAAAAAGTTTTGTGTAAAATACAAAAAAAAATTTAATACAGTGTAATCACATTCCAATGGCCAAAGCCAATTTAAAAAAAAAAAAAATGGGTAATTTATATCATTATTGCAAGCTTGGATACTTAGGGGCCTATTCTATAAACCTTCATAAAAAAAAAATCACTGGGCCGTTTATGCTGCCAGTTTTTTGAGCGTTGCTATCATGGTATTCAGAAAGCCTTGAATACAGTACCTGCGATAGCAAAATGCCCAAAACTAGCGAGTAGCCAGCAATGGGATGTTCGCCTCTCTCAAAAGGGCTCACCCGGCGATCTGTCCCAGCTGCATCGCTGCACAGAGGGAGTCGCCTCTCCCTTCTCATATCTTGCTAGCGATCACAGTGTTTTAATAACATTTTATATACTAGTGTACATGAGCATGGGGTATCTCCTATGCATTTAAATGTCTTGCCTCACGTGACCATGGTATTTAAATGCATAGAAGAAACTGGCACCCAATAACAGGGCCTGTATCTCGGGCAGCAGGGGTCCCCGGACCTCAAATGAACGCGGTTCTGCTCCAGAGACCCCCTGCTCACGCAAACGAGTATCATTTTTTTAATTAAAATAGCTTCATTACCTCATCATCATTATCACAACAAGAACCATGAGTGGTCAAAAGTACTAGTGATGATGAGAAAAATGGTGTAAATGAGGGTGTTGATGATAAGGAGAAACATAACATCAATATACGTAATGTTGATGCTGATGATGTTTGGTTATGTTGTTTATTAAATAATGAATACTCAAGGTTATTATCATTACTGCGTGGAGTTTTCATTTTACTTGTTATTGAATCTGTATTTTCCCAATCTTTAACAGCAATCACAGTATCGTCACTTGCATTTGAAATATTATCAAATTCATTATTGCCCCCACCAGTACCACCAGTTCAACCACCACTTAAATTAAAGTCTTCAACAACTTCCTTATCAGATTTCTCCTTATTGACAACAAGTGACATTTGAATAAATCAGCATCAAGTCCACACCCCTACTCCTCAGAGTCGTCAAATGACTCTCGCTCTTCTTCATCTGACTGTTTTAACAGCTCTTTAGACTCTTGTTCTATGATAGCAAGACCTTGTTTTTGAATGTGGCAAAAATTATGTGTTTTTTCCAGATTGCTTAATACTGGTATTATAATTATTAGCAGCAGTAACAGGCCGAGCAGCAGCTAGTGCTATTGTCAGTGCTGGTGGGCCTTGATTTTCCTTCGAACTAACAGTTACATTAACATTCTTAATATTATGCTTCCCCAAATTAGCAGTTTTAGTTTTAGATTATGATTATTCCTAGCCGGGGCCCTATTCTTTGGTGAACTTCCCGTTCCCATTTTAAATCTCGTAACTGGAGGTGTAATGTAAATTAAAAATAACACATTAGATAAGTACTGTCGTCTTTTAATAGTAAACAATGGTATAATAATTAATAAAAGTATATTATTACTGTATAATGTCAGAAAGAGAGAGAGAGGGTGTGAGAGAGTAAAAGACTAGTGACAGCGAGATATGAAAAGAGGGAGTGATTTTGATTTACTCTCGGTGCAGTTTTTGCACATAGTGTTATTGATTTGCCTGGCTGGGTGCTGCTGCTGTTGTTGCTGTGGTGGAACTGGCAGTGACAGTTATAGTACTACAGTACATACCAATGTGGCAGCAAATCTAGTAACGGAAAGGCAGTGGCTGGATGCTGGTCTCTGTGTGCAGACTGAGAATTAGAGAAAATAAATGTGTATAAGTTTAACCCTCCTTCAAACTAATTGACAGTATTGCTAATTAATATTATTATTGTTATTATTATGACTAATAAATAAACATACCAAAAGCATAAATTGCTTAGCACTATTTTCTTACAACACACTTTATTTAGAATCTTAGCACTAATGTTTTGTAACTAGATTTTCCTTAGCACATTTTCCTAATTCTACAGTTAAGCATCTGTTCTATTCAAAGGAATAGATACAGTGATTTCCCCTGTCTGTATGAGTGTATTAATGCAGAGTATAAACAGTGTAAACAATCATTTATTTTTTCTGAAATGATAATGTACAAGTCAGTAAGAACTGTCTTGTCAATGTTATATTGCTAATAGCGTTTTACTTTTTCCATTCTTGATTTTTAAATAGCAAGCTGATTATTAACTGGCAAGGGTGGAATTAAATAGACCCAACAAGCATTCAGTTGATATTTTATGACTTAGATATTGCAAATTAATTAAAAGTCTATAGACAATTTCAAATGGTTTAACACAACCTAATTAACTTGAAATAATACATTGTGAAATGCCATTTGATGTTTATTAAGACACTTGCTTTTAAGTGCTCATTACGGCTTCAATGTGGGTTTGTCATTGGGATCACTTTTTAATAATTTCTTCAATCATGGTTATGGAAATGCAAATATTGAAACTTTTTTTGAAGATAAATATTTTTTTTTTATTATAAAATATTTCTGTGATTCAAAGATTTTCTTTTGAGTCAGAATATTGCCACTGTCCTGTATAGTTATACAGTAGGCTTCATTTATTTTATGTCACTCCAGAGTACACTATTTTGAGAGTAATTCAATTCAAGGTTTTTTATCTGAATGGGATAAGTGTGAATCTCCCCGGGAACTCTATTGTGCTGGCAAAGATAGATCTGCTTCTGGAGACAATGCTAAATGTGGAGCAACGGATGCTACATATGGATCAACGGATGATACATATGGACAACGGATGCTAGATATGGATCAACGGATGCAACATATGTATCAACGGATGGATCGACGGATGGAGAAGATAGAGGCTGACATAGTGGGTATACATCATTTGCTCAGTGTTAATGCCCCTGTTTCCCCGACGCCGGAGCAAGGGGATGACATGGATGTGATGAATGGGAGCATCGACCCCCTTTCATCACCAAGCGCACCCCCTCCACCAGAAGATGTAGTGTACATGTATGCCGTTGAGGAGGACATGACAACCCCATCAAGACCACGCCAGGAGACAACCAAGACCGGAGGAAAACATCCTCCCAGACAACCTACCATCGCCCGTCGCCTCAAGCACACCCGCTCGCAGAAGACCTACATTCGCTTGCATCGATACGGTGCCCGACATCACCCTGTGCGATCTGCCACCGGCGCTCAGGGAGAAGTATAGGGTGATGAGTGCTGGTGCACCCCACAAGTATGCCTTGTTACTTTTTAAGCACCATGTTCCCTACTCGTTGTACTGCGACTGGGCCTTCAGAGTGAACTACGACGGAAATCGCGTAAAAAAGGTGCTTCCTGCCAATTTAAGAAAGAACATTCGGGATGAAATGCGGCGCTTTTATCCAATTACAGATCCTGTAATAAAAGGCGTTCGAGACTGCATTGATGGCGTTTTGCGCCATGCAAGGAGTCGGCCATGGACGGATAATGTGGTGGACTTTATGGTTTAATCATGGGAACTATAAGACCATACTGTTGTGCTGAACTGTATTTAACTGTATTTAGCTTACTGTTTTAACTTGCTGTACACACACACACAGGACCTGCACAATTCCAGTCCCCGAGGGCCGCAAACAGGCACGGTTTTCAAGGTTGTCCTGTATTTCTTTCTATGGTTCCCTGGATTATATAACATACTCACATTCCTAAGAAGACATCAAATGTGGATTCATTATATTTATTTTTAAGTGCCTTTTAACTTTTTGGGATATGTAAGTGCATAAGACATACAGATACAGTGTGATGGTCTGTCGCGCTGCCCTCAAAAAATCCACGCTGGGCACATACAGTATTTCAGGTACACGAGAGATGAGGGAGTGTGTCAAGGACTAACACAATGGTGATGGCAGCTTCTTGATGTAATGAGCTGCCAGGTAGCCAAGCTTGAGTAGATAGGGAAAACAAGAAGGGGCTGATGGTGTGGTAAATTACAAAACACCTTTAATACATACAAATATATTAAAAGCCCACCTGAGGGTGTACTCACACTTTGTACTACCACTCGGGACATCTTTACAGCGGTATGCTGTCCGGTGTGCGTTTTTTCCATCTCTGTCATCCGCTGGTGGTCCCCACAAGCGGCCGCTTGGGTTCTCGTGCGGTTTGACTGAAGTCGGCATCTGACATCACAGTGTACCGGAAAAAAAACACTAGATGGCGCTCATACACTCTAAAAAACATACAACTTAAACAATGCAGTGATATATAGTGACTAGTGATATCAAAAATAAATCAAAAATAAAGTGCATGAAGTGATAAATAGACACTCAAACCCTTAAGGACTGTTTCACGGTCCGCAAAGTAACAGGAAAAGGAATCAGGGGAGCGTCAGTGCCTAAGGAAAAAATGTGATACTCGCATAGTGCAATATGTTAACAATACACATACACAGGCAGAGCTCTCATAAGAGCACAGTGAGGCTAGATATTAATGATCACTAAGTATCAGAAATATTAGCTGTGTATGGGCATCTCTAATGACCCATACACACAGGAACATAAATAGGAGGTAGGAATCCAAAAGAGAGACACCAATCCAATACTTAAAAAATGTAGATATTTATCCAGCATTGATAAAAATTGGAGGCTTACAGGATTCCGGAAAGGTAACAGCAAGTTTGTACACATGAAGGTTCACTCGAGTCGCGTTCTCGGGATCTCTGCACGATGCTGCTTCCTCATCCGGTCTCCGACCTGCGCTGCTTCAGGGGGCCGATACGTCACTTCCGGGTTCTTCAACTCATATTGCGGACGCCACCGGAACTCCACAGCAGGCTCTCTCCCTCTGGATCTCACACGAGGGGTTACGCTCTACTAGTTTCGCCGTACGTAGTGACGGCTTCGTCAGGAGTGATGTTACCCCATAAAGAGATGCTATTTGTACCCTTTACTTAATGCTGACCTTTCCTCCTATTGGACAGCAAGTAAATTGGTGATTGACTACATATGTCCTCCCAATCTTCACAACACTGTTATACAATTAACCTTTAAAATACACAACAATGTTTATACACTTCAAAGTAAAATACATCTTTATTAATAAAAAACCCATTCTAAAAATTCACGAAGTGGCCTAATATACAACTGTGCTATTTTTGGAATTGTATATAAAATATATAAAAGACATAAAATCTAATAAAATCGCTCAAAATCTAACTTCTAATATATGTTGAAACGGCGATTGTTGTATCTCAAAATAAAATAGGGAAAAAAACAATTAGTTCACAATAAGTGCATTTTCAACCTCATTTTGCAGTCTAAAGCAATTTATTGTCTAAAACGATTTATTTTTACAGTTTTTTAAAGGAAAGCACTTAGCTCAAAATCCACATTAAGACCTAGTGGTACAAGTGTTTGCAAAGTGAAGATCCAGAAGCTTTCTCTTTTTTTAAGAGCAGCTTGTCTGTCTCCACCTCTCCAATGTGTCAACACTTATTCTATAACTGTAAAAGTGAGCCCAGATGTGTCCCCATTATTATATATATATAAAAGTTTCTGAGAGATGAAGAGGACTATAAAGATGGACCTCCTAGGAAACCTGATCTGGAAGAGAAAACAAATCCTAAAGAGATTAAAACTCCTGAAGTTTTATCTGCCAAATCTACTAAAAAAAACCCTAAGAAATCCTTTCAAAAAAGAGATAGATCAAGGGAAAATAGTAAATCTAGTAAGAATACAAGGGATATACGAAATAAAAACAGAAAGAGTCCTGAATGAGGAAATTGGAGAATTAAATCTAATCCTCCAAAAACATCAAAAGGACCTGATAAAGTTCAGATTAATGTAAGTAAAACACCTAAAAGAACTATAAGTATAGACTTCGATTCTGAAGTAGAAATAGTAACAAACTCTAGGAAAGAACAAAGAGAAGTTCAAAAAGAGAAACTATTTACAAAACATGCCCCCAAAAATGGTAATAAAAAGGATTTTTTAGGGGAGGGGGGGTCCACTTCATTTCAGGGAGCAAATCATTATGCTCCCCTAATGAAGAGGGATCCCTCGTCAGAAAGGAAAAGAACAAGACCCGACGAAAACGGGGAAGAGGAAGGGAAAAAGAAGTATCTCAAAAAAAGCAAGAAATAGGAAATAATATTTTTAACCTAAGTTCAAAACCACTGACAGAATCGGAAAAGTCACTAATGTCAAAAGGTCTTAAGTTTGCACCAACAGTAGGTCCAAATAATTTTGGCCTATTTGTGGATGCACAGAGGTTTTTAAGAAAACTGACTATAAAAAGATTCTTTAGACTAAAAGATGTAGAACAAAGGACTGCCGATAATCTTGTAACTACATCAGATGTGATTAAGTCACCTGTAACATTAGAAGATAGACCAATGTTAATACACTCTGGCCTAAAATTACCTTCAACGTTCTATCCAAAGTATGTGAAAGGTAACAATTTAGACGTATTTTCACAACTTATATTAAAAGACTTTGAAAAACTAGTTAAATCTGATACTAAGTTTGAAAACAATTTGAGCATCTCTGAAAGAAAGGCCTTAAAAGTGCTACAAGAAGATACCAACGTTGTTATAAAACAAGCTGATAAGGGGGGCGGTGTAGCAATTATAGACAGAAATGATTACATCACAGAATCTAAAAGAATTCTAGGTGACGTGAATACATACCAACCCTTAAAAAAAGATCCAACAGTAGATTTTTTAAAAGAACTTAAAATCCTGTTAGATAGAGGTAAGATAGAAGAAGTCATTAACAGTGATGAATATAGCTTTCTCTACAGAGAAAATCCTGTTAGACCCATATTTTATTACCTACCAAAACTCCATAAGAGTATTACAAATCCACCTGGTAGGCCCATAATAGCGGGGATTGACTCTTTAACGTCACATCTATCTGCTTATATAGACATATATTTACAAAAATATGTCACTAAACTTCCTTCCTATCTTAAAGACACAATGGATATCTTGCGCATCTTAGAAAGTCAAGTATGGGAAAATGGATGTTATCTAGTAACTTGTGATATTACCTCCCTCTATACGTGTATAAATCATAGAGATGGACATGAAGCTGTGGATAGGGCCTTATCAAAAGATCCAGATATGCCAAATGAACAGGCCAACTTTATTTTAGATGGCATAAAGTTCATCCTAGAACATAATTATTTTCTGTTTGAGGGGGTATATTACCTGCAAAAATGTGGCACCGCCATGGGCACGAAATTTGCACCCAGCTATGCAAATCTTCTTATGGGAGCATGGGAAGAAGACCATATTTGGTCTATTGCAGAGCTGGGTGCGAATTTGTGCCTATGGCGTAGATATATAGATGATATTATGTTTATCTGGAAAGGTAATGAAGAAAGCCTTAAACAGTTTATTATCTATATTAATGACAACTTGCTCAATTTAAAATTTAATTGTGAATATAGTCAGGAAAAAGTTAATTTCTTGGACCTGACTATTTTCATTGAGGAAGGGACAATAAAAACAGAGACCTTCTTCAAAGGTGTAGATATAAACAATTACATATCCACCACAAGTTGTCATCATCCGAAATGGCTGCAAAATGTCCCATATGGACAGATAAGACGCATTAAAAGGAATTGTAGTAACTTAAGTACCTTTCAAAAACAATCTGTCTTTCTTCAAGAAAGGTTTTTAGAAAAAGATTACAATGATGTGATCATACAGGATGCCATTAAAAAAGTCAATGATTTGGATAGAAATGATTTATTGAGTAAGAACAAGAAGGTTAAATCAAATAAAACTTTTGAGTACTCATTTATGACAGATTACAATAGACAATCAGATAAGATTACCAAAATAATTAAAAAGCACTGGCACATTGTAAAAAATGACCCTGTGCTTGGAGAGATTGTCCCTGAAAACCCAAATGTGATCTTCAGAAAAGCCAAATCATTGAAAGATAAATTAGCCCCCAGTGCCCTACCTAAAATAACCAGTGAGGGGAACAGATGGCTAACAAAATCCAAAGGTTTTTATGGTTGTACCACATGCACTGCATGTAAATATAGACCAGAGGATAAATTTAGTTTTGTGTCAAATATCACAGGGCAAAGATACAACATAAAACAACTTTTATCATGCAAATCTAATTATGTGGTATATCTTATCACCTGTCCATGCGGATTACAATATGTGGGCCAAACAACAAGAACAATAAATATACGTATACTTGAGCATATCGGTAATGTGAGGAGAGGTGTTACTACACATCACCTGTCCAACCATTTTTTACAAAAACATAATGGGGACACATCTGGGCTCACTTTTACAGTTATAGAACAAGTGTTGACACATTGGAGAGGTGGAGACAGACAAGCTGCTCTTAAAAAAAGAGAAAGCTTCTGGATCTTCACTTTGCAAACACTTGTACCACTAGGTCTTAATGTGGATTTTGAGCTAAGTGCTTTCCTTTAAAAAACTGTAAAAATAAATCGTTTTAGACAATAAATTGCTTTAGACTGCAAAATGAGGTTGAAAATGCACTTATTGTGAACTAATTGTTTTTTTCCCTATTTTATTTTGAGATACAACAATCGCCGTTTCAACATATATTAGAAGTTAGATTTTGAGCGATTTTATTAGATTTTATGTCTTTTATATATTTTATATACAATTCCAAAAATAGCACAGTTGTATATTAGGCCACTTCGTGAATTTTTAGAATGGGTTTTTTATTAATAAAGATGTATTTTACTTTGAAGTGTATAAACATTGTTGTGTATTTTAAAGGTTAATTGTATAACAGTGTTGTGAAGATTGGGAGGACATATGTAGTCAATCACCAATTTACTTGCTGTCCAATAGGAGGAAAGGTCAGCATTAAGTAAAGGGTACAAATAGCATCTCTTTATGGGGTAACATCACTCCTGACGAAGCCGTCACTACGTACGGTGAAACTAGTAGAGCGTAACCCCTCGTGTGAGATCCAGAGGGAGAGAGCCTGCTGTGGAGTTCCGGTGGCGTCCGCAATACGAGTTGAAGAACCCGGAAGTGACGTATCGGCCCCCTGAAGCAGCGCAGGTCGGAGACCGGATGAGGAAGCAGCATCGTGCAGAGATCCCGAGAACGCGACTCGAGTGAACCTTCATGTGTACAAACTTGCTGTTACCTTTCCGGAATCCTGTAAGCCTCCAATTTTTATCAATGCTGGATAAATATCTACATTTTTTAAGTATTGGATTGGTGTCTCTCTTTTGGATTCCTACCTCCTATTTATGTTCCTGTGTGTATGGGTCATTAGAGATGCCCATACACAGCTAATATTTCTGATACTTAGTGATCATTAATATCTAGCCTCACTGTGCTCTTATGAGAGCTCTGCCTGTGTATGTGTATTGTTAACATATTGCACTATGCGAGTATCACATTTTTTCCTTAGGCACTGACGCTCCCCTGATTCCTTTTCCTATCACAGTGTACCGGGAATGAAGTTCCTCCTCTCCTCTTCCACTCAACCCGTTTCACAAGATAGGGTTAACTTGCTTCGACCTCATGACGAAGTATCGAGACTAATCTTTGATCTGCATTAACACAGAAGGCATTTAACAGGCGGTTGTATGGCTTTTATTTAACACAGTATTGAAGCAGTGGGTCTCCAGAGCTGAACTGTGTTAATTTCAGACCCAGGGACCACCTGCTTCCCGAGTTACAGGCCCCGGTATGGGGTGCCAGTATCTTTCTGCATTGTTTAAATTTCCCAGTTATGTGACATGGGATAATTTAAACATAGAATATCCCCTTTAACTGAAATTTTGTTTTATCTCATGCAGAGAGACAGCAGCTTCAAACGGGTCCTTGACTATTCCCAAAATGCAGAGAAACTGTGAAAAGGAAAAACTATATAGCAAACTGGGGGTGGTTGACAGGGTATTAACTGGAAGCATGTAACAGGGGGATTTTTGTGGGGGTTTCCTATATAAAACCATAGTCACATAACACCTTCTTGTAATTGAAGGAAATAATGGTGTTTCACATTTTAAGTAATTCTAATGTCAGATAAAGTCTAATAAATCAGGTAATCAATTGGGGCTGTCCATTAAGTCATTCTAATGTCAGATAAAGTCTAATAAATCAGGTAATCAACTGGGGATGTCCAACTCTAAGGTGCCGAAAACCAGTTCAATTCCTTTTCTTTGGGGGATACAAATATAAAGTGAGGAAATTTCAAGGGAGAATAGAATCTATTAGCAATCTAGACAAAAAATAGTGATTCATAGCTCGAAAGTAACTCAATATATATGAACTTGCAAGAGTCCAACAATATAGATCATATAAGAGTAAGTAATCAGTGTGTTTTCAGCAGTATTGAAATGCAGGTGTAACAGATTTATTTTGAGGAACAGCCCATAAGTTGATGCGGAAGTCAAAGACTAAACACAGTTCTATACGGAATGAGCCCAGTAGCTCTATGTGAACAACTGGCAGGGATACATCTTCAAGAGGAAAATAATCAGTTACCTCTGAAGCCCCGCTTAAGATTGTAGTTCTTTTCCCGTTCTTCTGTGGTCACGGCACAGCCTTCGGCTGCTTGCAATAATGAACCATCTTCAAGCAAACAACTGGTATCAAGCCCAAACGTCCAATCCTGAACAACCGCTGTGTGTCCATCCAATCGTAAAGTGGAACATACAGTAGACAAACTGCAGGGGATCGGTTTAACGAGCAAACACACCAAAAAAAGCACTGGACAACTCATTGGGTGTTGAAAAAAAATAAGAAAAATGTATTTAACTACATGATTAAAAACAAGAACATACTAGGGACAAAACAAGGGAACTCTTCTCCCACGCGTTTCACGCTTACAGCGCTTTCTTAAGGAGTATGCTGGGGCAGGTACACAGGTAGGTATAAAGCCCCTCCTACTAACAAACACACCAGATAACAATTTGGTAATTGCACAAGATAATGGCATGTGCAAAGAAAACACTCCCATTGACTTGGAATGAAATCACCAGCTGTATTGGATATTTATCAAATAAGTAATACATTTCATGTCTATATTATAATTGGCAAATAGTCCAATATTGATAAATGAAGCATGGTTATAGTTATTTAGTAGAAATTTATTAGAGGACCCAATATAAGCTTGTGTTATAAATCATAACAAGAACAAATGGTAGTCTCTTAGTATGTTAACATTGGCACAAAGATCTACCATTGGCACAAAGACCTATCAATAAAGATGGACCGACACAAAAAATAATTACCAATAGGAACAAGCATATATTAACAGAGAATGATAATAAGCAGAACCCATGATGGCAATTATTTCTAAATAATGTTACATGATACATCTAATATATATATATGATGAAATATCCATTTCGATATAATAAAATCCATCAAAATAAAATGGATCAGTTTTTATATATCATTTAAACTCGATAAATATTTGATATAAAAAGTAGTACAAAGATCTTATAATAGCAGAATAGAAAATCCACTGCTTATAGAAGGTTATTAGATTTTTACAGAAAGTCACTAGTGTCTTTAATATAGGAAGCAATCCTCAAAATCAAGTGTTGCATGTATGTATAGCCATGGCAGGTCCAGCTATCTTTCTGCCGCCCCTGTCACGTAAGTTCTCCTAGGTACAGACAGTGACAGGCTATCCTGTATGGTTTGCCCCCTCACGCAGCCTCCCTGAGTGTCAGAAGAGGTGGTGACACTGGGTCTGTGTTGCTGCCTATCATGGTGCAGACCCTGTGCCCTCCCTTTTGCATGAGGATGTTCTAAATTATAGGAGTCAGTTCTCCTCTGCCCCTCCTGGGGAGAGGAGTGTGTGTTGGAGTTCCCTTCAGCCCCTCATGGGTGGAGGAGCCAAGATTTGTGCTCAGCCCAAGGCCTCATCACATTATCTGCTGACCAGCGCCATCCAAGGGCCTGAAACACCTACTCTACTATATGCAATGCTGTTATACCTTCCTGCGGTGGTTGCTATAAATAAAAATCCCATTTATATACTTCTGACTGAGTTGCAGTATATTAGCCTGAAGTATAGGAGTAAGACTGTCATGGTTGGAACTGGCTGCAGTTACACTGCATCCTGCTGTGACTGGAAACGCAGTCACCAAATGGCACGAACGTAAGGATCACCGAAAGCCTGTCCTGTTACCCTACAACATTGCAGACTCTCAGTTCTCCTGGACCCTCACAGGTATGACCACACCACAGACATCAATAGCAGCAACATGTTTCCAGAGAGGGGGGAAACAGGGCTACATAACCATAAACAAATACAGCTAACTGTTGATACGGTAACTCATTATCAGAAATTATTGGATAGTATTTTGGATTGATCAATGACTTTTGGATTTTTACAAGTACATAGAATAATAGTTTCCTAGGTTTCTACAAATGCAGCCGGTGTAATATCTGCCAATATTCAAATGCATTGAAAGAGATTAAATGTATCAAACCGAAGGGAACCAAAAAAATACAGACATTTATCAACTGTAATACCAGCTACGTGGTGTATATGATTACGTGTAGGTGCAACATGATTTATATCGGACGCACAACAAGAGCTCTAAAGCTCAGAATCCAAGAGCACGTGCGGCTTATAAAGAAAAATGACACGTTGCACCCCGTTCCAAGACACTTTAATATGTGCCCTAAGGGTGGACTTGAGGGGTTCTCTTTTTCAGGCCTGGAACATGTACCAGTGGCAAAGAGGGGAGGGGACAGACTAAAACAGTTGAATAAAAGAGAAATGATGTGGATCTACTGTATGAATAGTCTCCACCCCTCTGGACTAAATGTAGACTGGGAACTGGTCCATTTCCTGTAAATGACAGTTAAGGGTGGAAAGAGTTGAGAGTGAGGAACCGACAAAAACAAACCCAGATATTAATAATTATAATTATAAATATAACCCCAATAGGAACTAGAAGTATGACATTATATACACTATTCCTCATGCATTTAAGAGGGATTATATAAGCAACAATGTAATAAAAATATAAAAGTAGAATTATGTAGCTTCAGGTTATGTAAGAGGTATTCTTCTATAACCTCTATATGCAATGAAATGGAGCTCCTCACCTCTAAAATAATAAAATAACAAATCTCCACTCTACAGTCTCTGATAAGAGCATTATTATCTGTAATTAGTTATAATAATGTAGGAGGGTCTGTTGTCCACAATGGTTTTTAATAATAATTTTTCTTATTATTCTTTTTCATTTTTTTCATGTATTTGTTTATTTTGCTACAATATGTTTTTCTTCTTTGTTTTGTACTTATGTTTATATCTGTTTAAAATATCTTTATTCTGTCTCAATTAACAGTCTTGATGATTTGATTTTATCTTATTCTAATAGGTGTCTTTCTCTGCTTTGGGGAAGTCTTTTATAATGGATTCTTTGCAAGTATCCTATATTATTTTAAACTTATGTATTCTCCTTGTATCATATTCCTGTAGAAACCAGACTCCAATGTTATATGCCTGTGCAGGTACCATCATAGATGTTTATATACTGCCACAACAACTTGTAGTTAGAATTGAGGACTCATAGTTATGCCTCTTCAGTATTTCTTAACCCCCTGAGTGCTGTAATTATACATCACTATATATGAGGCAATAACACATAAGCTATGGGACTGCAATAATGCAATGACTTAACATGTGATGCCTTACATGGGCAACACCCTCCACCTGCTTCAAATAAACAATTAGGGCTATAAATGAGGAGTCGGGCAGACACAAGGAATACTCTTTGATAAAGTTCCGTCGGGAACGAAACGCGTCAGAGGACGGTGAACATGTAATTTTAATGGCGTACCAGCCACAATAAAGCCTTTTTCTACGTTTTTGCACATGCCCTAGCCAGAGTGTCTTTTTTGCAGTGCTCGTATCCCCCCCCCTTTTTTTCTACTATACCTCTCATCGGGACGGACGCACGCAGTGGAGCGGAGCTATTCTCTGTCACACAGGATACGGAAGCAGCAGCAGCAGGTACATCCGGGGGTCACAGGTCGCTGTGTACCCAGAGGGCTGCCAGAAAGGAACGCCAGTGGAGGACAGGATCCCCGGACAGGAAGCAGCTGTACGGAGTGCTGCAGGATATCGCAGACCACGGAACACAGAGAGGCCCACCAGAGAAGGGACCGCCGGTTGGATACACGCTCACCGGTCAGGTTAGAAGGCTTCATGTCCGCGTACGGGTCATTTAACCCACTGCTATAGACTGACTGCATACTGCTTATCATTCATTACCGTTTACCTTAGATGACAGAGTACTCCGCTTGTTTAATACTAAAAAACAATTCAGACTTGCCAGCAAGGTTTTCTTTAGAGCACCCAATTTAGGGGTCATCCCCTTACTCACCCATAACCATAAACAAATACAGCTAACTGTTGATACGGTAACTCATTATCAGAAATTATTGGATAGTATTTTGGATTGATCAATGACTTTTGGATTTTTACCAGTACATAGAATAATAGTTTCCTAGGATGTACTGTATAGTAATTAAAACATTAAAGTGAAATGAATGAACTTCAACTAATACAGTACTGACATTTTAATGTTTACCGACAGAGATGCCTAAATAAATATTTTCAAATCTTCTCACCAATATGTGTTTGCCATTAATATGCTTGGAGTATTGGTTGAAAATGATGTAAATGTGTGATAAAATATCAGGACCATTAGTTTCAAACTTTTCATCAACATTTCTCAAACCATCTTAGTAATATTGTGGACATAAATACAACATGTAATTGAACTGGGTATCATGAATATGTTAATACCAAATACATGTATAGATTTGAATAAGTATAATTAGGTACTATTTTGACCATCAATGACACTAAAATAGTAAGATTGTGTAAGACTCTTGTCACCTGACTTTTTAAAGGCTGAAGATAACAGTGCACACCATCACTATTATGGCAAAACTAATCTCCAGCAAATAGATAACCTCATGGTATTTACAGGGGTCCGCCATTTATGTGATCTATTTTGTAATTTGGGCTGATCTCCTTGCAGCCAGGGTACCTTTTTATAGCTCTAGCTCTTTATAATCAATTGCTGGTTATCATTTTTTAAAGTACTCAATTCAAGTGCAACAGCAACTTGACAAGTGCAATGTAAATTAAATCTGGTATCTCCACAACTGTTATGCTGTTCATGTTTAGTACAACATTTTTTAATCAAATAAATGATATGATGTCACATAAATGTGGAGATCTACTATTAGCCATAAAAGGCCCCAAGGTTTAGCACTTTTACAATATTTAGTCATTGGCTATACCTGATAGATCTACTGCAACAGAGATTTTGAACTAGTTGATGTCTGTGTCTGGTCTGCTCTTACTGTACAATTTCCTTTGACAAAATTAACACGAAAAAAAACCCCCACTGAGATCAGACAAAAGCTTTTGTAATGAGTAGAGAAATGCTAAATCTATCATACAGATTCACCAGTGGCTTCGACAGTGTGGCTTACACGTTTCTTTGTATGCTGTCCTAGTGGCTACCAACACGAGAGAAAAGTATTTCCTCTAAAAAGCAAACAGTAAGTACATTTCTTTTATTTTGGATGTACTGTACTTTACACAGTATTCTGCACAATTTAATATTGTTTTCATATAATACAGTATATTACTAGTGTGTTTATCTCAGGCATATTGGCTTTTTTTTTCTTTAGGCATGTTATAAAGATTTTAGATAAGTTAAGTTGTAAAAAAGAGGAACGCTGTGCTGGGGAAATTAAAAGAATTCTCTAAAAAATAAATAAAAGCATACAAAGAAAGAGGAGACAGCTTGGATGGAGTTTCGGGTACAATATACAATACATTACATGAATACAAAATACTTTAAAGTATCTGCACTACTCTGTCTTTTCTACCTACAGTATATGGTTTTTTTTCAACCAATCTCCCCCTATCTGCTCTGTTTATTATCTCCATGTAAAGTACTGTATGTTGTGGGCTGTAGTGTACTCACTCTCTGCTTTATTCTAGGAACAGTCATAACCAGGGCAATATTCTGGTTTCATTTAATAGGATAACCCCTACATTAATCATGTAGGCATGATTCACACTAATCTTATTAGTCATTGACTGATTGTTTCTTTTGTTTTCTGAAAGCA
The DNA here is from genome assembly GCF_040206685.1 of Ascaphus truei. Lineage (NCBI taxonomy): Eukaryota > Metazoa > Chordata > Amphibia > Anura > Ascaphidae > Ascaphus > Ascaphus truei. The sequence goes on along the minus strand of NC_134483.1, from coordinate 101,018,137 downwards.
TTGTTAGGAAAATTGAAGCTGTTGAAAATTGAACACTCAAAGTGTTGACCTTTCACAAAATTATTACTTGTTTGCCCCCCAGGCACCACTGGACAGCACATAAGAAATGTTAACACTTTTCTCCGCTACTATTATTGTTTAGTGGAAAAGTTACTGTAGATGATTTGGTGGAGCATTTCATGGAAATACCTTAACGTTATAGAAACACTCACTTATTATACCTTAACTTGGTCTCAGACAAACTCTGTAGATAACATTCAAATGGAGCCATAAAACTGCCCAATCCGAAAATCTTCCATTTTTCGTCTTCATACTCTGGTAAAAGTTGCCCGGCCAATAAGAAAAGCTTCAGAGAAAACGTGTTTGACAGGATTTAAATAGGTGCATGTGAGTTTAAAACACTATACTCTCCATTTTATTAATGAGTATTTTCCCCTTGTTCAGTAAACAAGTGAGATGAATTGGGGAAGGGTTTTGTATAAACACTTTCACGTTTCAGAAGAGGTGACTTGAACAGCTTTGGAAAAAAGAAAAGCACATTGTGTCTTTGAACATTGTACTTTCCCTATTAGTAATGAGTATTTTTCCTTGATTTTTACAGAGTGCTCTCCATGATTGTCATGGTAAATCAGGTCTCATCAACACATTAATACCGTGATTCGGGATTGAGAACAATAAAGACAGCAATGTAAATTTTAATTTATTTCCATTTCAGACAAACACACAATTCTTCACAAATACACTGGATAAACACTTACTGGGATGGGAAAATGAAATAAAATGTCCACGGAACGAATGACTTGAAAACAAAGTCTGTGGGCACCCCTGCACGCATGCAAGTGGGTGCGCAATTTGAGCCGTGCGACAATCGTTGGCTAGAGGCAGAGTTGCCACCCCTGTATCTCCGCCTAAAGGAATCTTTCCTTGGGTCCTTACAAGATTCCTTCGGGAATCCTTAGCTCAAACTAATTCTGGAAGAGGGGCCCGATCCTTGGTTACGATGTTGTTAACCCTTCACATTCCGGAACCGCTGACGCTGTAACTTGGACGAGTCTTAGATGGAACTCAGAATCTAACTAGGACTGGGCTACAGGCATTTTTATAGAGTTAAGGGTCCTATCTCTAACATACCCAGCCAATCCTCCCATGGGAACAACTTTTCCCACCTATCCAAGAGCCAGTAGCTCACAAAAAGGGCAGACATTGTTTTCCGGTTTGCTCAAAGCATGTGCTAACTTGACACTTAAGCTGCTTAGCATACAGGGCCCAACCCCTTACCTGGCGACAGTAAGTCTGGAGTTTGGCTACCAAGTGTTGATAGCCCAAACTTCGCACTGATAAATATGTAGCCCTGGTCTCCAGCGGCTCCTAGAGACCCCCCTCCATGGAGCAGCGCAGTCGCGGGTGCCGCCGGAGCCAGCGACGGACCCGACGGCTGCTTCCAAAGGTGGGGTCCGGAGCAGGGAGCCGTGCGCTACTTCGGAGATGCGACCGGTTGTCGGGGACGCGATCGGGCCGTTGCTATGGCCGCGGTCGCGAGGGTCCCAGCGGCCCGCGGAGCAGGGCGCCACCATTGCCAGGTGCGTTGCACATGGGCAGGTAGGAGCCCGCGAAACCCTAGCCTACCAGGGAAGGCTCTAGGCAGGGACTACGAGTCCCATGAGCCTCTGCGCACCCCATGTGATGCTAGGGAGCCAATAGGGCTTAGGATCTCTCTGCAGAAAGGATCCATTTCGCGCGCTGAGCCACGCTAGTTAGTTGGAGCTGGGAGCAAGATGGGGAAGGAAGGGTGCAGGGAGTGAGTGAAGCTCCTGCACCAGGTAAGGTCCCCCATATCCCAGGTAGGCCCCAACTCCCCACCAGATAAGTGGGTAATTATAAGGGACGGCCCCAGGTTAGGGACCCTGCCCTTAGGTGTGTGTATATGCTGTCTTGTCAGAGTCACGCTGTCAGTGCTGTGAGGTCTGACAAGAAGGCATTGTGTGTTGTTGCAGCACGTTTGCTGCAAGTACCAAGTAGGTGGCAGTGCATTACTGCAGGTGCTAGTTAGTAGATAGAGTCCGGACCGGGAGAAGCTAGTGGCACAGAGCAGGTCAGAAACCCCTTAGGCCCCAGATAGGTTCTCACTCCCCAGTTTGTGGTGCTACAGGGACAGCCCCTAGGTTAGGGACCCTGTCACAGTAGCGCTTGTGTAAGATAGGGACACAGCGGACGCTGCGCTTCCCGTGAAGAGACTTGGGCTCAAGTCTGTGCCCACAGAGACTATCTCCAGGGTGGGATCGCCCCTGGCGGACCCCGAACAATGAACCACAGGATCAGATGGAGTCACAAAGCGACAGATCCTTTTCGAAGTGCTTGCAGGCCCGAGTGCAGGAGCGCTCGGCAGGTACCCCATAAGTGCACCAACAAATCCTAACATTCTCATAACACATAGTGGCAGCGCTGACCACGGGACAAAGGGGTTGGGCTGTGGGCACCGTGTGGGGATGTTATAATATGTTGATGTTATAGGGTTCATATGCTCTTAAGTAAAGGTGTTGGGGAAGCGTCCTGTGCGACGCCGTAGTCAGTGTCGCCTCTAGAAAGGGACACCCGTTATTCTGTGTATGGTATTTGTGTCATATGTTCCCAAGTAAAGGTATTAGTTATTATACAAATAGGTGTGCTAGTTATTTGTATGTGTCCTGCGAGGAACAATTCCTGCTCTGCTAGGAACCATCGCAGGTGGAGGCACTGCACCGAGTACAGGGTTACTCCTAATATAATTGCCCCAGGTTCCCCGTGGCGGAAGCTCAGCCCTCTTGTGATCCTAACAGGTAAAGCACCACATCTGGTAACACTAAGTTCCCCGCACCCACACTATCTGCGATTGGGTGGGGTGGAATACCCGTTACATATGATATTGGCAGGAAAAGGTTCCTGCTTTTACATTTTAAAACATAACTGAAACACAGTTTATTTTTATATGTAGAGTGGCGACAACCTTTATTCTAACTCGGCTAGCTCCGCGAATTTCAGATTATCCCGGATATGTGCGATTTTGTGTCGTTTTCACCCGGGGTGAATTGCGTTATTTTCGCGGCTGTGATTTAAGCATTTTATTCCCGCTGTCTGCAATACTGCAATGCCGTGTAAAAACTCATGGGGGCATTTGCGAGCTGTTGTCTTTGAAGCCGAGAAGCCGTCCCCTGGCGAGATGTGTTTGCAGCAGAGAGAGATCCGCTGCTCTCTCTGCGCAAACATCGGCACTTTAAAAATTATTTAAAATACATTTTTATTCATAGTGTAGATGTGCAGGGGGTCTCCGGAGCTGAACCGCATTGGTTTCAGGTCCGGGGACCCCCTGCTTCCCGAGATACAGGCCCCTTTATGGGGTGCCGGTATCCCTCTGCATTTAAAGGTCCCGATCACGTGACCGCGGAATGTAAACAAAGCAGAGGGATACCGGCACCCCATAAAGGGGCCTGTATCTCGGGAAGCAGGGTGTCCCCGGACCAAAAACCAAAGCGGTTCCGCTCCGGAGACCCTCTGCACATCTACAGTATGAATAAAACACCCCTATCAATAAACACTCATTCCTTACCTTTGCGGCTATGTGCTATGGTAACGAAGCAGCATGAATGTATTTTTAATAATATTGTACAGTGAGCAGGGGGTTCCCTGAGCCACAAATCAAAGCTCAAGGGACCCCTTGCTCCTGCACAATATTATTAAAATACAGAAATGCTGCTTCACTACCATAGCTGAAGCCGCTAAGGCAATGAAGGGGTTAACCCACCGTGCCCGCTTTATTGGGGGTAGCGGGGGTGGGTGAAGGTGGTATTTGCCCCTTGGTGTGAGTTTACGACTTGTGGGGGGGTTGCGGGTGCACTTAACCCTTCACGACCGTAGCAGTTAATACCGCTACGGTCATGAAGGGGTTAACCCATCCCGCTACCCCCCCGCAAGCCCTAAACAACCACTGTTGGGGCTAATACCCCCTTCACCCACCCCTGCTACCCACAATAAAAAAAAATCACACACACCAGCCCCACAATAAATAAATAAATCTAAATAAATAAATAAATACATGAATATAAATAAATAATTGAGTGAAAAGAGAAAAAAGTAACCCGTATGGGAGCACTCAGGTATGCAAATTAACATTAGTTGCACCAGTGCTGGGTAGCATAGTTACGTGAACATCTGTCAGGGGTCCTGCCTAGCACCCCCACTCGACGCGTTGCGTCCAGAGACTTAGACTTGGAGTGGTGAGGGAACTAGGGCAGGAGACTGTTTATATAGGATTGAATTTCGCGCCAAAAACGGATAGGGGCGGTAACAGCTGCAGCTGCTTATTTCGATTACCGGCTATATGCCGCTTCCGCGTGTCAGTCTGGCACGCATTATAATGTGTAGTCATGGCGATGTCCGCATGTGTAGTGTGCGCATGCGCGACTCGTAAGTGCTGACTTTTCTCTTTATGTCTTATCCCTACAGTGCTGTCTGTTGCGCGTGCTCAGTATATTGCCTCTCGCTCTCAACGCTTATCATTATAAGAAGCAGCACGTCACGTCACCCTGTCAATGCGTGTCGGCTTGGACCGCACACCGCGCATGCACACTGGACATGTAAATTGACCCATACGATACTGCGCGGAGGCGCCAGCAAAAATATCTGTAAATACAAATACAAGTGCCCTTTATAACATTTATGCGTGGAACTAGAGGGATCAATATAATTATGGTCCTGAAATGACCAATGGGCAGCAAACGTAGTCCACAGAGTATCTAAAGAGTGCCATAAATAAAACATTATGTGGGGGCACTGCAACAGTACTCCCTAGGGGAAAGGAGACTGCAGTGCGCTTCATGTTGCTGCTTCTTATAATGATAAGCATTGAGAGCGAGAGGCAACATACTGCGCACGCGCAGCAGACAGCACTGTAGGGTTAAGACATAAAGAGAAAAGTTAGCACTTACGAGTCGCGCATGCGCACACTACACATGCGGACATCGCCATGACTACACATTATAATGCGTGCCAGACTGACACGCGGAAGCGGCATATAGCCGGTAATCAAAATAAGCAGCTGCAGCTTTTACCGCCCCTATCCGTTTTTGGCGCGAAATTCAATCCTATATAAACAGTCTCCTGCCCTAGATCCCTCACCACTCCAAGTCTAAGTCTCTGGACGAAATGCGTCGGAGTGGGGGTGCTAGGCAGGACCCCTGACAGATGTTCACGTAACTATGCTACCCAGCACTGGTGCAACTAACCTCTGGACTGTGACATTCTATTTTTTCATTATGGATACTGACAACACACACAAGGTTATCTAATAGGCGTTCATCAGGTAATTTTCCATACATGCTATTCACACACTTCACTGCTCTACACATCTAGTGACTTCATCCCATCATGCCACCTTTTTCCTACAAGTGATTAATTTGAGCTGTTGGTATTGGTTACATATTTGTATGCTCAAGCAGATTCATGATGGTTTAAGATTGTCATTTATATTTTGACTAGTCATTTCACTGGTGTGTAGTACGTATTATCTTTAGCCTTGTATAGGTGCCTGTGAACCCATTAACCTACTGTGATTTATACTGATCTATCCTAGTGTTTCTTGAGTCACTATCCTTCTCATGTCAAGGGTTGACAATTTGAGTCATTCCCTAGTTTTGCCCATTTGTGTCTATGGGTAGTACCCGTGACAGGGGTCCAAGCCTTTTTTAAGTGTTTTTAATCATGTACTGTTTACTAATCCTTTTTTGCATTGTGTCAAATAAATAAAATACTATATGTTAATTTGCATACCTGAGTGCTCCCATACGGGTTACTTTTTTCTCTTTTCACTCATACTATTTACAACCCGTGAGCACCGCCAATTCTTACTGATGTAAAGTTATTTTTTGGCTTATGGTGGCATTAATATTGTAAAAGTAGATGCGAGGTTTTTTTTCCCCACCTTCCCCCCCTTTTTCCCCCCGTTATTTGAACATAAATAAATATATATATATAACAACACCCCCTATAACCCCTAACATACACATACTGTATATGCACATCAATGATACTATAGGCATGAATGTATTTTTCATAATATTGTACAGTGAGCAGGGGGTTCCCTGAGCCACAAATCAAAGCTCAGGGGACCCCCTGCTCCTGCACAATATTATTAAAATACAGAAATGCTGCTTCATTACCATAGCTGATAGCCGCTAAGGCAATGAAGGGTTAAGGCAGAATAGCATGTTTATTGGGGACATTTTCCCCCAATAAACATTGCAATAAATAACATACAGTACACCCCCTGTGTATTTAAAATACATAAACAACAATAAATACATTAAATACATATTTTTAACAAAACTGTTCCCTTTTGGTTATAACCACACCTCCTTGACTGTAATCTGTGTAAGGCCCCCTCCCCCTAATTTGTCTGTTAAATCTCCCTGCCTTGACTGTCATCTGTGTAAGGCCCCCTCCCCCTAATTTGTCTGTTAAATCTCCCTGCCTGTGTTCCTGTGAGTGCAGTTTATGTAAATGTGGGGAGGGGGATCCCGATGTGCATATAATGCAGCGCCTCACTGCCAATGGCCCACCCCGTGAGGCCTAACCACCCTCAACCACTACCCACAAGGGAGGCCTACCCACATACCGTTGCCCCCCCTCAACCCCCCATCCTGCCCATGGCCCCTCCGCTGCTTTAAAACAGACACAAAAATTAAAACATCCAAAGTAATGTCCCCTAACCCCTTAATCAACCACCACTCGGGACGCCTACATACCCTCCCACACTAACCCCCCACCCCGTGAGGCCTAACCACCCTCACCCACTACCCACAAGGGAGGCCTACCCACATACCATTGGGGAACCCCCCCCACCCCCAGTACCCACAATAAAAACAATACAGTGACCCACAATAAACATCATTATATTTATTAAATACATTACCCACCCCCTGTGCCCCCCCATAAATACAAGATTTATCCTTTTACAAACAGGGTTCATACCGCAGCCCCACGCGAGTCCCCGGTGGGCAGCAGGGCACCTGACAGACCTACAGGGTACCAGCAGCCCTTTTCAAACAGGTTCTGGAGGCCAGCTGGTGGGTCCCGCCAAGCGCCATGGCCCCCAGGTGGTCTCCTTGAATTCCCGTGGGCCACAATTGGGTCCCCACGGTAGGCCCAAGGATGTCTGGGAGACCCGAGTCAGACCCACAGGTGTCTGCTGGGCCTCTGGTGGTTCCCACGGGGGTCTGGGGAACTCACGAGTGCTCACTACGGGTCCGCGGTGCCCCCACAGAATTGGGACCACCGCTTCATCCCCGCACCTATGGGTTGGCGGTGCCTCCACAGATGTGAGGCCACCGCTTCATCCCCGCAGACTACGGGTCTGCGGTGCCGCCACAGATGTGAGGCCACCGCTTCATCCCCGCATGTGTCACCCGTGGAACCACCAGCCTGATACCCGTGAGATACCCGAGGAGACCCGCAGGTGGTCTCCAGAGGTCGCACGCAGAACCACGGAACAAACCCTGAATGTAAAAAAAATAAACCTGGCCTATACATTCAATACATACACCCCCCCCCCCAACACCTACAGTACAATAATGTGCAAAATAACTATTATCCAGATATGGATAATAGATTAATTGCCCATTATTAAAAACATTAACTAGCATATTCAAATAAATAAAGTACTACTGACCTCATCAATAAGAAGTCTCCTTCGCCAGCAACATCCTTGTCTTGCCCACAAAATACATAGCAAATACAAAGCCAATACATTGCAAGTACATTCAGCTATCAATTAACCCCTTAAACACCTTATCGGATAATAACCGCAAAGGTAATTAAGGGGTTAAGCCACACTGGCACGATACCCACTCTTCACCCATGAATTTGTACAGTGGCTTCATCATGCAACAATATATATATATATATATATATATATATATATATATATATATATATATATATATATATATATACACACAGAGAGATATATATATATATTTATATATTTATATACAGTATATACACACACATGATGAACCAATATACAAATAAATGTAGAAGGGTTATCAAAACCATATGAAAAATCTCACATTCCAATCAACACATTGCATTTACATTGTATATATGATGCATAAAATCTATGCACCATATACATTCTGCAAATGAATGTTAACAATATCATTGCAAGCAAAATACAAATACCTCCAAACAAGTAAACTATTTTAACCAATCAAGTAAACAAAAATCAATTAGCATTCATTATTTACATCCCTAAACAATTGACAGTCCATCCCGAACAATTAAACAATTAACTAATTCAAGCCTGGAGCAGAACAATTTAGCATGAAAAAATATAAGTACCAACCAGAATACAAAATTTAAAACCAAGGCTAACCCTGACCACAAGCACACAATACAATACCAAGGATTACATCTATCTAATTGTAAAAAACATTATACACACATTGAAGCATAGCAGCATAGCTAAATTAATTTAAAACACATCAAATCAAGCTTTTAAAATAACAATATTTCTTACCCTGTATGTATATATCTCTCTAGACATATATACATACATACATACAGTGGCAAGAACTGTGTTACGCCGATGCTCGCCACAAACCGGGACCGGACCGCGGGGCTGAGGTGGGGTTATATAATCACAGACCTTAGACCACGCAGACTGATCTGGAGTGCGCAGTTCGTAGTCGTGCATCGCAGGGTCAGGATTGGAGAAGGCAGCATCGTCGTTATTGAAGCAGGAGTTCGGCAACAGGTAGTCAGGAGTTCCCCGCTTCAGCTTAGGAGCGTGAGCACGGGAGTGGCTTCTGCGCGAGGAGCGGCCTTGGCCCATGACGCCGATCTCAGCAGGAGGAGACAGCAGGCTGGCCGAAGTTCACCGCAGGGCTGCGTCGGGGAGAACCAACGCTTCAGCGCAGAAGTCCAATGCAGGCCACTGCAAGGGGATAGCAGCAGGCCGCAGGAAAGGAAGGGTAGCCACTGCTAGGAGGGAATGCAGCAGGTACCAGTGCTGGCAACAACGCTTCAGCACGGACGTCCAGAAACAGGCCTGTGGATACTCAGGAACTGGGACGGCAGAACACTAGGAGACAGGCCTGGCGGTTTGTGGCTGAGACAGTAACATTAAGGTAGGAATAGTTATGCTCGTCACTGGTTCAGTGCCAATGCCCAGGATATAAAGGGCGGAGATCCAATCACAGGAGGAGGGTGTGTGAGTATTCCTCCAATGATGTAGCACAGGGCAGAAGCTGCAATGAGAGGCAGCACATGTGCCATTGATTGGCAGGGGAAGCTTGCAACTGCATAAGTCTGCAAGGAAATAGTCAAAGCCAGTAGTGGATTCCTTACAAACTGATATACCACAAATAAATAAATACACATGTTAAAAAAAACTTTAAAAATTTTTACAAGCACAATTAAATACATTTCTTTCGTTCACTTACCATTACTTGGCCCCACCGACTCCCGTTGAACAGCTTACTCACGTACAAAACCATCAGGCACAGGAACCCATAAAATAAAAAAACAAAAATATAAACATTAAACTAAAAATCCAAATCAATCCACGGGTCTTCTACTTGTAATCCATCTTCATCTGTATTCTTCTTTCTTCTACCTTCTTCCAGGGTCTGATTCCCGTCTTCGGCCACGCCCTGGTCTTCTTTCTTCTGTAGGAGGTCCTTCCTCCTCGGCGGCTGGCTTCAAAATGAGACGACATAGGCTTTTAAAGGCCTATGACATCAAATTTTCGTCATATGGTTCCCACGGCCCTGATTGGGCCGTGAAAACCATGTGTTTTGGCCGATAAAAATAAAAATGATAACGTCACTTAAAGGCAATGAAAGCACAGCCAATCAGAATGGCTTTGCTTCAATTGCCTTTAAGATGACGTCATGAAAAGAAACATGGCCGTCCTCACATGGTACAGTAGCCAATCAGAGCGTGGGAACTCCATCCCTACTCTGATTGGCTCTAGTACCATGTGACAAGCTTTCAATTACGTCACATCCATTCTCCCCCAAGCCTCTGTCACATGGTATACTAGAGCTAATCTGAGTAGGGATGGAGTTCCCACGCTCTGATTGGCTACCGTACCATGTGATGCCTGCAATGTTTCTTTTAATGACATCATCTTAAAGGTATTTGAAGCAAAGCCGTTCTGATCGGCTGTGCTTTCATTGCCTTTAAGTGACGTCATAATTTTTATTTTTATCGGCCAAAACACATGGTTTTCACGGCCCAATCAGGGCCGTGGGAACCATATGATGAAAATGTGACGTCATAGGCCTTTAAAAGCCTATGTCGTCTCATTTTGAAGCCAGACGCTGAGGAGGAAGGACCTCCTACAGAAGAAGAAGGCCAGGGCGTGGCCGAAGACGGGAAGAAGACCCCGGAAGAAGATAGAAGAAAGAAGAATACAGATGAAGATGGATTACAAGTAGAAGACCCGTGGATTGATTTGGATTTTTAGTTTAATGTTTATTTATTTATGGTTTTTTATTTTATGGGTTCCTGTACCTGGTGGTTTTGTACGTGAGTAAGCTGTTCAACGGGAGTCGGTGGTGCCAAGTAATGGTAAGTGAACTAAAGAAATGTATTTAATTGTGCTTTTAAATTTTTTAAAGTTTTTTTTAACATGTGTATTTATTTATTTGTGGTATATCAGTTCTTGCCACTGTATGTATGTATGTATATATGTCTAGAGAGATATATACATACAGGGTAAGAAATGTTGTTATTTTAAAAGCTTGATTTGATGTGTTTTAAATTAATTTGGCTATGCTGCTATGCTTCAATGTGTGTATAATGTTTTTTACAATTAGATAGATGTAATCCTTGGTATTGTATTGTGTGCTTGTGGTCAGGGTTAGCCTTGGTTTTAAATTTTGTATTCTGGTTGGTACTTATATTTTTTCACATGCTAAATTGTTCTGCTCCAGGCTTGAATTAGTTAATTGTTTAATTGTTCGGGATGGACTGTCAATTGTTTAGGGATGCAAATAATGAATGCTAATTGATTTTTGTTTACTTGATTGGTTAAAATAGTTTACTTGTTTGGAGGTATTTGTATTTTGCTTGCAATGATATTGTTAACATTCATTTGCAGAATGTATATGGTGCATAGATTTTATGCATCATATATACAATGTAAATGCAATGTATTGATTGGAATGTGAGGTTTTTCATTGGCATTTGATGATTTAGATTGTAAGATCAGTTAGGATTATTAAAGGAAATTCATTTTAATGTAGTGTCTGTATGGAGAAGTGTTATTTGTAGTACAGTATGGTTTTGATAACCCTTCAACATTTATTTGTATATTGGTTCATCATGTGTGTGTATATACTGTATATATATATATATATATATATATATATATATATATATATATATGTGTGTGTGTGTGTGTGTGTGTGTGTGTGTGTGTGTGTGTGTGTGTGTGTGTGTGTGTGTGTGTGTGTGTGTGTGTGTGTGTGTGTATATATATATATATATATATAGTTGCATGATGAAGCCACTGTACAAATTCATGGGTGAAGGGTGGTTATTGGGCCAGTGTGGCTTAACCCCTTAATTACCTTTGCGGTTATTATCCGATAAGGTGTTTAACGGGTTAATTGATATCTGAATGTACTTGCAATGTATTGGCTTTGTATTTGCTATGTATTTTGTGGGCAAGACAAGGATGTTGCTGGCGAAGGAGACTTCTTATTGATGATGTCAGTAGTACTTTATTTATTTGAATATGTTAGTTAATGTTTTTAATAATGGGCAATTAATCTATTATCCATATCTGGATAATAGTTATTTTGCACATTATTGTACTGTAGATGTTGGGGGGGGGGGGGGTGTATGTATTGAATGTATAGGCCAGGTTTATTTTTTTTACATTCAGGGTTTGTTCCGTGGTTCTGCGTGGGACCTCTGGAGACCACCTGCGGGTCTCCTCGGGTATCTCACAGGTATCAGGCTGGTGGTTCCATGGGTGACACATGCGGGGATGAAGCAGTGGCCTCACATCTGTGGGGGCACCGCTGACCCATAGGTGCGGGTTTGAAGCGGTGGTACCACTTCTGTGGGGGCACCGCAGACCCGTAGTGAGCACTTGTGAGTTCCCCAGACCGCCGTGGGAACCACCCGAGGCCCCGCAGACACCTATGGGTCTGACCCGGGCTCCCAGACATCCTTGGCCTACCGTTGGGACCCAATTGTGGCCCACGGTGACCCAAGCAGACCACCTGGGGGGAATGGCGCTTGGCGGGATCTACCAGCAGGCCTCCAGAACCTGTTTAAAAAGGGCTGCTGGTACCCTGTAGGTCTGTCAGGTGCCCCGCCAGCCCACCGGGGACTCGCATGGGGCTGCGTTATGAACCCTGTTTGTTAAAGGATAAATCTTGTATTTATGGGGGGGCACTGTATGGGTAATATGTATGGGTGGCTAATGTATTTAATAAATATAATGATGTTTATTATGGGTCACTGTATTGTTTTTATTGTGGGTACTGGGGGTGAGGGGGGGGTTCCCCAACAGTATGTGGGTAGGCCTCCCTTGTGGGTAGTGGGTGAGGGTTGTTAGGCCTCACGGGGTGGGGGGTTAGTGTGGGATGGTATGTAGGCATCCCGAGTGGTGGGTGAGGGTTGGTTAACCCCTTAATGACTGTAGCGGTTAATAAACGCTATGGTGATTAAGGGGTTAGGGTACATTACTTTGGATGTTTTAATTTTTGTGTCTGTTTTGCAGCAGCAGAGGGGCCATGGGCAGGATGTGGGGTTGGGGAGGGGGCAACGGTATGTGGGGAGGCCTCCCTTGTGGTTAGTGGGTGAGGGTGGTTAGGCCTCACGGGGTGGGCCATTGGCAGTGAGGCGCTGAATTATATGCACATCGGGATCCCCTCCCCCTCCCCACATTTACATAAACTGCACTCACAGGAACACAGGCAGGGAGATTTAACAGACAAATTAGGGGGAGGGGGCCTTACACAGATTACAGTCAAGGCAGGGAGATTTAACAGACAAATTAGGGGGAGGGGGCCTTACACAGATTACAGTCAAGGAGGTGGGGTTATAACCAAAAGGTAACAGTTATGTTAAAAATATGTATTTAATGTATTTATTGTTGTTTATGTATTTTAAATACACAGGGGGTGTACTGTATGTTGTTTATTGCAATGTTTATTGGGGGCAAATGTCCCCAATAAACATGCTATTCTGCCTTAACCTTCATTGCCTTAGCGGCTATCAGCTATGGTAATGAAGCAGCATGTCTGTATTTTAATAATATTGTGCAGGATCAGGGGGTCCCCTGAGCTTTGATTTGTGGCCCAGGGATGTGTTGTTATATATATATATATATATATATATATATATATATATATATATATATATATATATATATATATATATATATATATATATTTATATTCATGTATTTATTTATTTATTTAGATTTATTTATTTATTGTGGGGCTGCTGTGTGTGAATTTTTTTTTATTGTGGGTAGTGGGGGTGGGTGAAGGGGGTATTAGCCCCAACGGTGGTTGTTTAGGGCTTGCAGGGGGGGTAGCGGGAGGGGTTAACCCCTTCATGACCGTAGCGGTATTAACTGCTACGGTCGTGAAGGGGTTAAGTGCACCTGCAACCCCCCCCCACAAGTCCTAAACTCACACCAAGGGCAAAATACCCCCTTCACCCACCCCCGCTACCCACAATAAAGTGGGCACGGTGGGTTAACCCCTTCATTGCCTTAGCGGCTATCAGCTATGTAATGAAGCAGCATTTCTGTATTTTAATAATATTGTGCAGGAGCAGGAAGTCCCCTAAGCTTTGATTTGTGGCACAGGGAACCCCCTGCTCACTGTACAATATTATTAAAAATACATTCATGCTGCTTCGTTACCATAGCACATAGCTGCAAAGGTAAGGAACGAGTGTTTATTGATATGGGTGTTTTATTCATACTGTAGATGTGCAGAGGGTCTCCGGAGCTGAACCGCTTTGGTTTTAGGTCCGGGGACCCCCTGCTTCCTGAGATACAGGCCCCTTTAGGGGGTGCCGGTATCCCTCTGCTTTGTTTACATTCCGCGGTCACGTGATCGGGACCTTTAAATGCAGAGGGATATCGGCACCCCATAAAGGGGCCTGTATCTCGGGAAGCAGGGGGTCCCCGGACCTGAAACCAATGCGGTTCAGCCCCGGAGACCCCCTGCACATCTACACTATGAATAAAAATGTATTTTAAATAATTTTTAAAGTGCCGATGTTTGCGCAGAGAGAGCAGCGGATCTCTCTCTGCTGCAAACACATCTCGCCCCCGCCGGCCTATAGTATCATTGATGTGCATATACAGTATGTGTATGTTAGGGGTTATAGGGGTTGTTGTTATAAATATATATATATACTGCATTACAACACATGAATTTCTGCCATCTGGCGGACACGTGAAGCATTGCAACCTATTAAATCCTGAACCATTATCAATAAACACATCAACCGCGCGTCAGCCGGGCATGACCCGTGGCTGGGAACGCGGCATGCTCCGGGTGAACAGCGTCGCATTCCAGGAACAAGCCAGGGAAAAAACTGTGATTTGTTAGAATAAAGGCTGCCGCAGCAGTACTTTCTGTATGTGTGGGTGATATAAAAACAACATGTATGGGAATGTTACATTCTCAACTGACTGTATTCCAAAAATTAGAGTGCTAGCTCTTTCCTAGCGCAAGTTAGCAACTTAATTGAATGGGCTCTGTGATGTGGGTTGCGGTTTGACCTATAATTGTTCTGGGTTACAAGATGGCATACAATGTATCCTTGCTGGCTTTGATCGGTAACCGCAGACACACATCATCTATTCACATTAAGTGGAAAACAAGAAGGCTGGATACATTGTTGCGCTCAGGCACTTCAGCTAGACAGTAGACCACTTATCCAATTGACTTTGTGGTTTCACTGTCTGAGGTTTAGGAAGTGATACAACACGTCAAGGCAGCCGCTACCCGCAGGCACGCTTATGCTATTAACACTTGGCACAGCGCTAGGAGCTCCCCCATGTGTCACGAATAAAGTTTACACATTTCCCATTCATTCATATAACTGCAGCTAGTTTTTAAGCTGCAAAACTGGGATATTACAGATGTTGTATAGGGGGAATATGGCATTGTGGTGACCAACAATTAACCCCTTCATCCCCAACAAGGTTTAGGGTAACAAGCCAGGTATAACACCTTTATTGTTGGTCTGGTTAACCCCATCACGTCACAATGATAAGGGGTGTTAACAAACAAAAGAGAATTGGTCTGGCTCGTTTTTGGTTGGCGAGTGGGGAAAAGTTTGAAGATGTAATATTTACTGTTGCAACTTCAGTGGCTTTAGAGTGGTTCTCTAGAATGGCATTCACGAACTGTAACAAACTTTCTATCAAACCGATACTGCAGGATGCCCTTTAGGTACATGTGGCAATGCAGTTTTACATTAATGATACAATATTGATGTTCTGTGTCTCTGGTTGCTACACCAAGAAGGTGTTGAAGTCTGCAAAACAAGCCTGCAAAACAAGGATGAAAACAGTGGTCTCAGTATCATAAAACAAACAACAGTACATACTAAAATGTACACCCAAATCACTCTAGTTCTTCACAATAGAGTATAATCTCTGAAACAATAAAAAAAGATATTGCTTTAAAAATTATCGTTTTTCCAGTTTTAGTCACTAATTTTTCCAGCCACAGTTCTCAGATGCATTAAAAATCCAATTATTGTGTCGTTCATGCTTTTGAATTCTGCAGCTGTATATTGTTTCTGAACATCTAATATAACACACATTCCCAGTTAGATCAAACACCACCACACACACACACACACACACACACACACACACACACACACACACACACACACACACACACGCACACGCACACGCACACGCACACGCACATGCACACGCACACACACGTGTGTGTGTCAAAAGGAGTTCTACTAAGCGTGGCAAATGTATATAACAAAAGACAGGGGTGCATAATACTACATCCAATTGACTAAACATATAATGGTAATAAGTATAAAGTTTAAATAATTCAATAAAAATATTTTCTTGGTTATTTAGTTAAACCCTTTGGCCAAAGCGTCATAAGACTGAATACCAACGTTAAGGTATAACCAAATTTGCAGGTCCTAACCCTAAACTGTGAACCTTTCCTTTTACATCTGAATGAGGGGAAACAACCACAGCGAGTCACTCTCCAACTCAGATCCCTGGCGAGGAACCAGCCCTTTCATGTGGACCTCTCGCCCTTATTTGCTGATAGTAGGCAATTTGACCCTCTGCCCCGCACCTTTACTATGATAAAATAGACCTACGGACGAAACAATGATTTCTGTAGCCTTACAAGTAGCTACGAAGGGCTTTGGGTGCATCCCACCTCACTCCCCCCTACACTCCCCCTACCCCCTCCTCCACCTCATCCCCACCTCCACCCCATACCCACCTCAACCCCATACCCACCATCCCCTCCTCCCCCACCACCCCCCTTCACCCTCCCCCCTACACCTCCTATCCCTTCCTCCCCCCGTCCCACTCCCCTACATACCTCCACTCTCCCCTCACCACCCCACCCTTTTCCCCTCCTCCCCCTGCCCCCCACCCCTTACCCCATCACCCATCACCCCATCACCCCCCCTTTTCCCCACACCACTCCCTCCACCACCAGGGGATCCCATTCAGCCCAGAAAATGTAGTTATTGACCCAGAGGGTAGATTTCTTATAATATATGGTACACTCTCAGGCTCGGCCATTGCCCTACTCAACGTATACTCCCCAAATGAGAATCAAACAGAATTTCTGAAATCAGTCCTAGAAACGATTGACCCAAAATTCTTAGCCTCTCTTATCGTAGGGGGTGATTTCAATATGGGTTCCAACCTGGAGGTAAAAATCTCCTCTGTCCTCTGTCCTAAACAGCAAAGAAATTTAGGGACATGATAAAGGAATTTTCTCTGACGGACATTTGGATTTAATGCCTCCTGTGCAATCTACTGTATATAAACGAGATTGGACAGATCTGGTCTAATAAAATGAAAATGTATAACATCCAGCTAGTACCAAGAATATTTGTCTACAAATAATAATACTGCTTGCTGTCAAATTGCAGTTCTAACTGTGTAAGTCCTTGTGAGCCAGAGGTGGCACCCACTTTCTTCTAACCCAGTAGCGTGAGGTTGCCCATGTTCTGTTCATCTTTTATTTATTTTACACCTGGCCTCAGTAACTCATAGCCCTTAGCACATATTATTACTTTATGCTTTTTCGGATTTTCAAGGTGACAAATACAATGAACAAAATAGATATCCCTTGGAGATATTCTGTTAGTAGACAATGTGCACTGCAACCCATCAGCTGGCTTAGCTCACATTTGCTAGAGGTTTTGTTCAGAATAACAGAGATTGTGCAGGCTCAACTTCTTATCCTGTTGGATCCGACACCATATCCCATTCCGAACGTGCCTTACACGTTTAACCCAATAACACTTTGGGGCCTATTCTATAAGCCTTGAAAACCCACTTATTGAGGCATTTTCGGCCAAAATGCCTACTGCTATTCTGTATGTCTTTATAAGTGGGAGATAAAGGCATGCATCACCAATTTTTTTCAGCCGTCCAAAAAAGATCACCAGGTGACCGGCGATAAGCTACTTATAAATAGGTTCTGAAACTCATGCAATTCTAGTAGCCTTGATTAGTTTATCAAGGCTAATCGCAACTCTAGAATGGCAATTTTCTCCCAAAATCATCATGCCAGCTAAGCGCTAAGGCAATGAAGGGGTTGGGTGAAGGTGTATTTGGCCCTTGGTGGGTGTTTTGGCGTTGCGTGGGGGTTGCGGGTGGAGTGAACCCCTTAGTGGGTAGAGGGTGGATATAGTGGCCCATGGGGTGTTAGGCCTCATGGATGGGTAGTGGGGAGGTTTGGTTAACCCCTTAAATATTATAGTAATTATTTATCTCTAAGGTGATTTAGGAATTAGCGGCCATCAGATTGTATTTTTTATGTACTTTTGCTGGCAACGGAAGACATGGACCTGGAGTATGCTGATGAGGATGCCTTTTGTGATGGCAGGGGTAAGTGGCCCTTGCTGGCTTGCAAATGTTTTATTTTATAATGGGCATATCTGGGTAATAGTTATTTTGCCATTAATGTACTGTATGTGTTATGGGGGGTTGTTGGTGTAGAGTAGGTGGGTAGTAGAGTTCTTGTGTTTATTTTTGTTCCGTGGGGTAGAGGGATTAGGTGATGGGGGTTATAGCCCCCACGGATGGGTTTTTAGGTCTTCCGGGGGAAGCGACACTGGTTTACCACTTCATTACCATAGCTGTTCCCACCGCCACTATGATAATTAAGGTGTTAACGCCTCCCGCAACCTTCCAGGCAGACCTAAGCACCAATCCTGGGACTTCTACCCCCTTAATCCTCCCCCTCTGCTCCAAGAAGCAGGCTATTGAGATTTAACCCCTTCATTGCCTTAGTGGCTAACTGCTAAGGTAATGAAGCTTTTTTAATATACATTTTAATACTAGTGTAGATGATCAGAGGGACTTTGGAGCAGAACCACATTGTTTTGAGGTCCGGGGACCCCCTGCTTACCGAGATACAGGCTTTGTTATGGGGTGCCGGTATCTCCTTTGCATTTTATTCCCACGGTCACGTGTCGTGAGACATTTAAATGCATAGGAGATACCGGCACCCCATAAAGTTGCTTGTATCTCGGGAATCAGGGGGTCCCTGGACCTGAAATCACTGCGGCTCTGCTCCGGAGACCCCCTGCTCATCTACACTAGTATGAAAATGTATATTAAAATCTTGCGATCGCTGCCAAGATATGCGCAGGAGAGGTGGCTCTCTGTGCAGCTCTCTCTGCAGCTGGAACAAATTGCTGGGTGAGCCCTTTTGAGAGAGGCCATCATCACGTCTCTGGCTACACGCTCGCTTTGGAAATTTTGCTATCATAGGTTATTGAGGCTTTATGAATACCATGATAGCAACACTCAAAAAACTGGCGACGTAAACGGACCAGCGATTTTTTTTATGCAAGCCTAGAGAATAGACCTCTTTGTGTGCTGTGGGAAGCAAGTGGAATCACTTCCTGCCATTTAGAGAATTGTATTTATTGTAAAATTATGTATTTCAATTCAGTATACAATACTGAATATTCCAGCACTCCCTATAAGAAGAAATAAGGAGATCAAATCATTGGTATAAACCAAAAAAAAGGGGGAATGATAATTTAATATATGCAAGTGAATGTAATATATGTAAGTGAATCAAACAACACTCAACACCAAAAGTATAATATTGAAAAAAACTCTAAAAACATATAGGTAGAACCAAATACGGGGTGTAGGGGGGATGGGACAGACAATAGGAAAGGGCAAATAACAAAGGTGTGGTATAAGGGGGAGTACAGGGGGACAACATTTCAGGGAACACCCCTCAGTCAGGCACAATCCCTTTAGCCCCTAAGGGACAGAATGGTACTTCCCTGGCCCCACAACCCACACGGATAGTATAAAGCCCCAAATAAGGACAAACAAACCCTCCACTAATACTAGATACTGAAAATGGGAAAGTGCAATGCAATATGCAAACAGTAAATGAGGATGCAGAAACAAAATGTCCAAAAAGTCATATGCAATGGATAAAATTAATCAAACCACACAGTCCTCAGTGTAATTGTCCAAAAGCTCCTGCTCCTCTCGCTCAAAAGGGTGTGTGTGCGACACCTCATCTCAAAAGAAGTCCACTGTTGTGGAAAATTAAGTAGGGGGAATGGAATCAGCAGATGGAAAAATGCCAAACAATTCCATGTTGCATACCCATCTGCTCTCAACAACAACCCACGTCTGTTCTGAACAGCAACCAAAGGTTATTTTATATCCTCTATTTTACCAGGGTACTGTTATTTAGTCAGCGAGGACCCTTATGGTTTCCTTACTGTTACCTTTTGGATTGCTGCTGCACATTACATACTGTATGTAATGATATTTTCATGTACGTTCTCTCACTTATTCATGTTTAGATTTTTAAGTGTTTTTAACTTTGTACGTTCCTTGTCTATAATGAATTAAATGATTGTTATATTTACACATACCAAAGTGGCTACCTAGGCCCTATCAATGTGGGCATAGATAGCCACATTGACAATCAATGGTAAGCTAGAATAGGAAAAATAATAATTTTACAATGTTAAAATATATTACTTGTCCTCCCTCCCCTTCAATAATTTAGTGGCTTACCGATTATGTTATGAAGTGATTAAACACTCCCACCCCACCTCCACCACCACCATGGGAACACTAACTGCCCAAACCTATCAGCCATTCCCTCTACCCACAACAAAAATATATCTGCCTCCCCAATAATGGGCAATAGTCTTATCAGCCAAATGTGCCTAATAGCACTTTGCCCATTCAAAGGTATTTAAAAAATACATCAAACAAAATAAACATTACAATAAATAAACACATCACATAAAATAAACCATTAAATTCATTGATTGTCACTGTGGGGGCCTCAACAGGGGCCTAGATAGCCATATTGACAAGGCATGTAAACTCAATATAAATAAAAGTATTACTTACCCCTGCCGGGATGAAGGATCCTCCTCACCCTCAGGGGCACCCGCAGATTCATCCAATAAAGGGTTGATTCACAAACATAAAACTAAAACCAGCCCAAAGGCACACAAATATACAAAAATGAAAATGAGGTAAAATAGATAAAATACCGTAAGATGGCATATTGGGTGAAGGTTGATGGATCCTCAACTTGAACCTAAGAAATGGATCCTCCATTGATTGTGGAGCAGTCTACTGTGAGTAATTCTTCTTTCTTCTTCCAGATGTTGACTCGTCATCTTCTTCCTATCAAATGAGATGTTCCAGGCCTTATATAAGGTCTTTTTCATTACATTGGACAGTCACAAGGTACATCCACAAGCATAATTATTGATGTACTCCATGATCATCCATCAATGTTGGTTGAGAATGACCTCTCAACTGAAAGTGATCAAATCACATGGTACCTCAATCAACCTGATTGGTTGATGTACCATGTGATTCCTTCCCTTTTTTGGTTCGGTGAGGTCACCTTAAAGGGAAGGAATCAAATGGTACATGATTGTATTACCACGCATGTTCGTGGCCACGCAAACATTTAAGTATGGCTATATCTGTATGTTTGAAATTGAAGCAACTTTCCAATTCTAAAATATTTCTATTACAAATAATAACATGTATGTTTTATTTAGAAAATGTAAACTCCTCATCTTAGGAGTTTACAATTACTGTCATTGGTTTTCCATATTTTGTATAGATATTAAAAAGAAAAACAAAACCTTGCAAATTAAAGGTCAATAGGGAAGGGAAATGTAAACTATTAATACTTTATTAAAGTCATATAAATAAAAATGCAGAACATTTTTTAATTGATAAGCTACAAGTGTTATATATAAAAAATGACTTTTCACACCAGCAGTCTGACCTGCACAACTGCAGTTGTCAAGGAAAGCTGCAGAATCAGGAAGATTGATTGTCTATAGTACAGAGTGGCATTTCAATTGAATTTTGTTCCCAATTTAAGCTGAGGTGTGCAAATGAAATATTTTAATTTTATGAATAATCCATATTTAATTGGCAATACCAGCTTGTAGCTGGGTTCATTTGTCATCCTTTCACATAGCTTCTTCTCTTTCTGCTTTTCTATTCATTCAAATATGATAATTAATAAATATGTTTGATAGTTCTATTTAATTTCACTGCTCTGCACCATTTGTTTAGCAAAAGTAAACTCCACCTGATAGGCTTTGATTGATGAATCAAAGGCTACATGCCAAGATTTAGAAACTTTTGCAAATTTTATACTGTAGTAGAAAAAGGAATTTTGACTTGGTTAAAGAAACATGTATTATTCATGTAGCCATTTGATATTGTAGTGTACTTTAATACTAATACTCAATACCAACGTTTTCTAATTCTTCCCTTACATGGAGTTTTTCTCCTGTTAGGATTAGTGTAGAGTGAGTGAGCATAACAAGGAATAACATATATATTTGTGTTCTCTTTATGTCTTGTGTGTATGTACAGTATGTAGCTTCTGTCCACTCGAGAACAGATTAGATTACTACATAACAAGGGCACATGTACTGATCTTTAGGGTATTATTGTGCATAAAAAAACATACTGTACAACTCTTTGCATAGCTAATATAATTATTAGCTAATTTGTAATGTACTGTATGTGTATTTACTCCATATCAATAGGTCTGAGTGAAAGTAGACTTTTGTTCTGTGATTTAAAAATCATAATGGTAAACTGAGAATTTGTTCTGGATTAAAATGCTTTGTTGCATATTTTTGATACTGCTGGCAAACATTACAGTATATCAACTTAATCTAAATTCCTACAAATGACAAGGAGGGGAACTAAGAAGCATTGGATAACATGACTTTAAGTACTGATCAGTGTGAACTTGGAGACCCAACAGCCTGTACTAGCATTGTCTGATGGAAAGCAATCCATGTTTAAATTAAATGGGTAATTAATCTTTTTGCTAATTTGTTTTCTCTGAAAGAGTTTAAGTGCTCATTCATATTCCAAGATACTTTTATTTGCATTTTATGGTAAAATTTTGCACTAGAAATAAAAGGATGTTGGTAATCTCAGGTTCCCAAAGCTTTTTTTCCTCCAAAATAATAGAAAGTACAGTTATTACTGTATATTGTAAATGCATACTTATTGCAAAGCTGATATTAACGTATATTATTGACTATACCAACGGTTTACATCCACTTTTGTCTATATAGTGGTGGAAATTCAAAGGACACAGTATAAAATTGGTAGTGTTGGAACTGCTGAAAGGGTCTACCTTGACATGGTTGCAGGATTCATTTATTTTGGTCAAAACACTGAACTAAATGACCCATATCTATGAAAAACTAAAATGTGTAAATAAATTAAATTAGTCATATTGGATGTGCATTGGGGATTCTTTGTTTAATGTTATATAAAGATAAAGCTTTAGAAGCAGTGCTATACAGAGCAAAAAACAAATGTGGAATTGTTTGGAATTACTTAACGAGCAAGGGTAATTAGAGGGGCTTGAGACTCATGGGGGCCTATGCAGTAAGCATCATAAAAAAAATCGCCGGGCCATTTATATCGCCGTTTTTTTGAGCATTGCTATCACGATATTTAGAAAGCCTCGATTACCTGTGATAGCAAAATTCCCAAAACGGGCGAGTTGCTGACAGCGATAGGATCGACCCTCTGAAAAAACCTAACACG
Source organism: Ascaphus truei (assembly GCF_040206685.1). Lineage (NCBI taxonomy): Eukaryota > Metazoa > Chordata > Amphibia > Anura > Ascaphidae > Ascaphus > Ascaphus truei. Next base: position 100,994,778 of record NC_134483.1, on the reverse strand, counting down.
GCGATTCATTTCTGCTGCTGAGAGAGCTCCTCTGAGAGAGCTGCCTCTCCCAGCGAAAATCTCGCCCGAAATGTATGTTTTAGTATATATGTTATTCCAAGTGTAGAAGAGCAGGGGGTCTCCGGAGCAGAACTGCATTGGTACTTCCTGAGATACAGGCCCCGTTAGGGTGTGCTAGTATCTCCTATGCTTGGATTCCCGCGTCACGTGATCGGGACATTTCCTTGCATAGGAGATATCGGCACCCCCTAACGGGGCCTGTATCTCGGGAAGTAGGGGGTCCACAGACCTCAAACCAACACGGTTCTGCTCCGGAGACCCCTTGCTCATCTACACTAGGAATAAAATGTATATTAAAAAATATTTCGTAAGCAACAGTACACCATCCACCCCACGTGCCCCCCCCCCCATACTGTAAAACTATGATTTAATTTTTAACACAGGATTAATACCCCAGGCCGACGGGGGTCCCCAGTGGGCCTGACAGGTGTCCGCAGTGCACCCTGGGGGTATCCACGGGTCCTTGTGGGTCCCAATGGCATCCCTGGGTGGTCCCCGTGGGTGTCTGGGGTCCCAGGGTGGTTCCCACGGGAGTCTGGGGGGCGCTCAGGTGGTTCCCACGGGGGTCTGGGGCCCTTGGGTGGTTCCTGTGGGTCCGCAGGGACCCCACAGCAGTTATTCCCCGCAGGTTTTTCCCCGCAGGTCCCCCGTGGGTCCGCAGGTGGTTCCTGTGGGCGCCCAGCGGTCATTGGGTGGTACCCGTGGGCGTCCGGTGGTCCTCAGGTGGTCTCTATATGTCCCCACAGCCCTGCGGTACCAAAACTGTATGTAAAAAAATAAAACATGGCCTACATTTACATCAATAAACTCCCCCCCCCCACCACCACCACCACCAAACACATACAGTACAGTAATGGGCAAAATAACTATTATCCAGATATGGATAATAGATTATTTGACCATTATTAAACACAACATTAGTCAGCATAAATAAAGTTAATAAGTACCGTTCTACTTACCACAGCCACTATGAAGGGCATCCTCATCAGGATTCTGCAGGTCCCTGTCCTCCATTGCCAGAAAGCATACACACATAATATTAATTATAATGGCCTCTAACTCCTTAATCACCTTAGCGGTTAATAACCACTACAGAAATGAACGGGTTAACCCACCCTGCCCCGCTACCCACCTGCGAGGCCTAACCACCCACCATGGACCCACTATACCCACCCTGTACCGATTGAGTAGTCTAATGGTACATCATACCCATATAATAATATGGGCATGATAAGCACTCCACGATGTGACTGAAGAAAAAATATTTTTACTGCATCAGTTTGAAGCCGGGTGTCTCCAGATCTGACACATTAATATCAGCTCCGGAGACCCCTTTCTTCCATCCTATGTAATAAAATTACTTTTACACGTAGCTTCATTACCTTAGTGGCTACCTTACCTGTTGGTTGGCCAAAGGTGTGTGTTTATGCCTACCGGAAAGGTTGCGGGAGGAGTTAACCTCTTCATTACCTTAGCGGTTACTACCGCTAAGGTAATGAAGGGTTTAACTCCTCCCGCTAACCACCCAGAAGGCATAAAGACCCACCATTGGCAACTCCAACCTTCACCCACCGCTCTACCCCCATACACATTTAAAACAATACAAACAGCAATACTAGCCAATACACCCACTGATTGCCAGTGTTGTTACCTATGCCCTCAATAGGAGCAAAGATAACCCTAATGGCAATGAATGGGCACCCTACTTCCCACCCCCTCTACCCCCACCAACCGCCACCACCACCCCTCCCAGCACATACACTACAGTAATGGGCAAAATCACTATTATCTAGATCTAGATAATAGCACATTTGCCCATTCAAAATAAAACATTACCCAGCCAGCATAAAGTAAATTAAAATTGTACTTACCCCTGCCAGGATGAATTCCACCTTCATCCTAAAATACTGTAGATTTTACCTGTATGTTATTGACTTTCCCAGTACTGATTCTTCTTTGTTAGAGACTATACAATATTGTACCTTAGTGAGAGGCCTTGGATTTTAAATGCCCCAAGTGCTTTGTTGACAGAGAAAGGAATCCATGTATTTGAATTAACAAATATATATGTTAAATATATCATAACATCATTCAAATCTTATAACCATGTGTTCAAATGTCCATACTTTTAGTTTGTAGCACCCATGTATACATAAAATCTACTATAATTTTTAAATTCCTTTTTCTGGGCCAGTAACTGTAAGGTAGACGTATTTAGTAGAAGGTTGATCATATGACTAAAACCTCAAGGGATTGCTAGAAGATGCACTTAAGAAGTTTTGGATTTCTTGCTTGGCTCACCACAAGGGTCAGTAATAACCAACGCCTATATTTGCTTAAAGTTAATAACTGAAAAAAGTGGCAATATGTGTTTAACAGCAATTTAATTGATCAACCTTTTCAGTATAGCCACATCACTTACATTAAAATAGTAATACGGGGCTTTTTACTGAACCACAAAGATGTTATACAGTACAGAATGTTGATATTTTTAACTTGGAGTATGAAAATGAGCATACATGTGAGTCAAACCCAGTAATAATGGGCTAGCGACAAAAAACAAATCACAGATTTTTATCACCTACCTCAGGCTGGTGTTAGTTTTATGTTAACCATGCACATAATGGTCACTATATACACTGACAGGGTAAGAGTATCCAGACTAGAATACTGTAGGTGCTAAAATACAGCATCATAAAATTGTTGTATATACTTGAATTAATATTGTAAACCCGAAGTAACCCATAATGAAAGTTACTGTAATTATAGTCAACATTGATTAGCTGACCCATGGGGCTACTATTCTGTTAATATTTGTACACAAATACAAAAGTAGTGGCACTTGCGTGCTCTTTAAAAAAGAAATTGAATTTATTAAGCAAAGATCGACATTTTGATCCACATGCGAACCTAAACCTCGCAAGAGGACCGAAACGTTGTTCTTTGCTTAGTAAATTGGATTTCTTTTTTGAAGACCACGTGAGTACTACTCCTTTTGTATTTATGGACTTTCAGTGGTTGCTGTACTGTATGTATGCAGGACTGCTGTTGCTGAGCACGGCTGGCAATTATACCGGTACGGTGAGCTCACCACATGTTAAACTAATATTTGTACATTTATTATGTTATAGGGGCCTATTCTAGTAGCCTTGATATCGCTGCTACATCGCAAGTTTGGCATGTTACTGCCGGACGTTTTGTCAGTTGTGTTATTACGGTATTCAGAAAGACTCTGTAGCCATGCGATAGGACAATGCCCAAAATGTATGATGAGCAGCGATGTGATCTCAGCCTCTCTCAAAAGTTCTCACCTGTGCGATCTGCTGCGATGTGGCCCAGCTGTACAGAGAGCTGCACAGAGAGAGCCACCTCTACCTGCACATATCTCGCTAGCAATCACAGGCTTTTAATAAAAAATGTAATACTACTGTACATGAGCAGAGGGTCCCCGGGGCAGAACCGCACTGATTTCAGGTCCGGGGACCCCCTGCTTCACAAGATACAAGCCCCGTTATAGGGTGTCGGTATCTCCTATGCATATAAATTCCTAGTCATGGGACGCGGGACATTTAAACGCATAGGGATACCTGCACCCCATAACGGGGACTGTATCTTGGAAAGCAGGGGATCCCCAGACCTGAAATCAACGTGGTTCTGCTCCGGAGACCCCCTACTCACGTACACTAGTATTAAAACTTTTATTAAAACAGCTTCATTACCTTAGTGGTTAACCGCTAAGGCAATGAAGGGGTTCAACTTCAATAGCCTGTTTATTGGGGGCAGAGGGGGTGGATGGAGGGGGTAATAGCCCCAGGGTGGGTGTATAGGCCTGCCGGGAAGGTTGTGGGAGGAGTTAACCCCTTCATTACCATAGCGGTGGAAACCACTATAATAATGAGGGGGTTAACCAGTCCGGTTCCCCCTCCACCTCCCAGATGGCCTAGACACCCACCCTTAGGGCAACTACCTACTTCACCCAATCCCTCTACCCCCAATAGATATTTAAAAAAACAACCTTACTAACCACCTCATCTACCCCAGACCATCCCCCCAACTCATACAGTACAGTAATGGGAAAACATACTATTATCCAGATATGGATAATAGTGCATTTGCCCATTATAAACAAAACCATATACAGCAGCATAAAGTAAATAACAATTCTACTTACCCCTGTGGGGGAGAGAGGTTAACCCTTTATTTACTATAGCAGTTACTAATTGTTAAGTGATTGAGGGGTTAGGGGCCATGTATTTTTTTATTGTACTCTTGCTGCCAATGGAGAACATAGACAGGGAGGGTGGTGATGAGGATGCCCTTCATCATGGCAGGGCTACGCAGAAGTTGTATTTACTTTATTTAAGCTGGCTGGCTAATTTTTTATTTAGAATGGGCAAATTAGCTATTAGCCATATCTTGATGATAGCCATTTTCCCAATTACTGTACTGTATGTGTTGGGGGGAAGGTGGGGGGATTGTTGGGGGTAGAGGAGGTGGGTAGTAAGGTTCTTGTGTATTTTTAAATGTTTATTGTGGGTAGTGAGGATGTGTGAAGGTGGCATTTGGCCTTTGATGGGTGTTTAGGCCCTTCAGTGGGGTAGCGGGATGGGTTAACCCCTTCATTATCGTAGCAGTATTAACTGTTAAGGTAATAAAGGGTTAACTCTACCCGCAACCCCACTGAAAGGCCTAAACACCCATCAAAGGCCAAATACCTCCTTCACCCACCTCCGCTACCCACAATAAACATGGTACTGGTAGTTAACACCTTCATTGCCTTAGCGGTTAGCCGCTAAGATAATGAAGCTACCTGTAAATGCATTTTAATTGAATCAGATTATTGTCGGGGGGTCTCCGGTGCTGGTATTAATGTATATAAGCTCGGAGACCCCCGGGATCAATCCGATGTAGGAAAAATTATGGTATTATCAGGATGCCCAACTGAAACAAGCAACACTGTGGAACGCAGATCCAACCCAGCGTTGCTGGCTTGAAATAGAGTCTCACTATGCCAAAATGCCTTCTCTGCCTGCATGCCTTTGGAATATGGATAGAGGAGATATGTAGTCGCACAAATTTAAACTGGGGGTGACGAAACATACCTGGGAGGTCTGGCTGAAATCTAAGACTAGATATAGGCTCTCATCAATCAGCTCGCAACTTACGCCAATTTTTAATAACCCTAAATTTCCTCATGGATGTGGATACAGACTATTCAACCAATTAAAACTGAAGGGGATCAGCACGATCGCAGATCTATTGAGTCTGGTGAAGCTCCTGAGCTACCAAGACTTGCGTGCTAAATATGAAATACCAGATTTGGACACATTTAAATATCTCCAAATTAGACACTTCACCCAAAAAATATCCCCCAAACCAGAATTTCCCCCTCTCACTAAGTTTGAGAAACTATGTAGAGATAGTACCCATGAAAAAAGTCTAATATCAAAAATATATGCTGAGTATGAGATATCAGCAGACCTTTCAAATCATGACCACATGCTCAAATGGGACGCTAATCTGAATATAATTATTAACAGAGAGGACTGGGAAGATATTTGGGAAGCAGCATCAGGAACTTCCATATGTACCACAATGAAGGAGAATATTTACAAAATTCTATTCTATTGGCATCTCACCCCAGTGACATTAAAACAAATCTACCCTCTTCTGTTGGAGAGGCTGTGGACAAAAGGGAGACATTGCTGACATTTGGTGGAAATGTCCAGAAATTAAGAAATATTTTGCCATGGTTCAAATTTTAATAAAAGAGTTCACTGACCTTGAAATACCTATTGATCCACTGACCTACCTACTGGCCAGGCCAATGGAAGAAATTGACCGACCAGTCAGGAAATTAATCTCCTTCATTCTCACAGCGACGAGATGCGAGGTAGCTGCCTCCTGGAAGAAACTAACCACCTCCTCCAAAGGAATGATAAAAAAGAGGATCAACGAGGTGATGCTCATGGAAAAGCTAACTGCTTTCCTTAAGCAAATACAACAGCTTTTTATAGAATCTGGGAACCCTGGATAACTTTATCGGATGAGTCTAACCCCTCACATATTATACACAGATATAGAATATTTAGAAAAGGAGGATCAAGACACCTCAACCTCAAATCGAGATTGATAGACTTAGATACTCGGCGACCGGGGAGGGTATTCTCCCTTCTCCCTCCCCCCTCCACTCCTCTCCCCCCCTCCACTTCTCTCCCACCTTTTTGCCTTTTTCCTTTCTAGCCTTCTTTCCTTTTGGAAGGCCGCACCTTTATGGGAATTACTTTTGCTACTTTTTTCCCTAAAACCAAAATGTTTTTGTATTAGGCTGTATATATTGCACTATGTGTGTATACTGTATAATTGCCTAATAAAATTATTTTGAGAAAAAATCAGGGGTCCCAGTACTGACCCTGAGGTACTCCACTCACGACCTTAGCCCAACTTGAACAAGTTCCATTTATGACAACCCTCTGTTGACTATCCTTCAACCAGTTTTCAATCCAGGTACATATAATTTTACAGGGTCCAATTTGCTTTATTTTGTACACCAACACTTGTGTGGAACCGTAACAAAAGCATTTACAAAATCTAAGTAGACCACATCAACTGCATTTTACTGGTCTAAATTCCTACTTACCGCCTCAAAGAAACAAATAAGGTTAGTTTGGCATGATCTATCCTTCATAAATCCATGTTGACTATTACTAATAATTTATTTCCATTAGGTATTCCTGAATATTAACCTGTATTAAACTTTTAAGTAGTTTCTCCACTATTGAAGTCAGGCATACAGGTCTGTAATTCCCCAGTTGTGATCTAGCTCCCTTTTTAAATATAGGCACCACATCTGGTTTATGCCAATCGTGTGGTACTGAGACTGTGGAAATGGAGTCGTCCTTGAATATTAAATGTAATGGTTTGGCTATTACTGAACTTAACTCCTTGAGAACTCTTGGATGTATACCATCGGGGCCAGGTGCCTTATTTACTTTAATTTCTTCAAGCTGCCTATGAACTTCTTCCTCGGTAACCAATTGTTCATTAATATGGAGGTTGTGGCTTCCTCCTGCAGCACTACTATTGAAATTGATTCTTCCCTGGTAAACACAGAGGCAAAGAATTTGTTTAATACCTCTGTTTTTTCCTTATCTCCAATAATCTGCCTGCCCATCTCACACTGAGAGGGTCCTATATTTTCTTTTCTCATTTTTTTTTTGGTGTAATGGTACTTAAAGAACTTTTTAGGGTTGATCTTACTTGTATTGCAATCCTTCCTCATTATCTATTTTTGCTAATTTGATTGACATTTTGCAATTTTTGTTACATTTGTTATAATTTTGATAAGATGCCAGTCCCCTTCTGACTTAATGGGGCCTATGCTCTAAAGGTTCATAAAAAAATTGCTGGGCCATTTAAATTGCCATTTTTGTGAGCGTACTCAGAAAGCCTCGATTACCTTTGATAGCAAAATTCACAAAACGGGCATGTACAGAAGCAGCGACATGAAGATCGACCCTCTGAAAAGACCTTAACCGGTGAGTTCTTTCTGCTCAGAGAGAGCCGCCTTTCCCTGCACAAATCTCGCCCAAAATAAATGTTTTTTTAAATTAATTTTTATTACTAGTGTAGATGAGCAGGGGGTATCCGGAGCAGAACCGTGTTGATTTCAGGTCCGGGGACCCCCTGCTACCTGAGATACCGACCCTGTTGGGGTGCCGGTATCTCCTATGCATTGAAATTCCAGGGTCACGTTTAAATGCATAGGAGATACCGGCACCCCATAACAGAGCCTGTGTCTCATGAAGCATGGTGTCCCAGACCTCAAATCAACAAGCTTCTGCTCCGGAGACACAATGCTCATCTACACTAGTAATAAAAATAACATTAAAGCAACTTCATTACCTTAGCGTATAGCCGCTAAGGCAATCAAGGGGTTAAGGCATAATACCAGATTTATTGAGGGCAGAGGGGGTGAGCAAAGCAGGTACTTGGCCATTCTCTCACCCCCTCTGCCCCATAGTACATAACACTATATTATTATCACCAATTCACAACCCACCCGCTCTGCCCCCACATAAAACTAACATTTATTTATTTAGCAACAGGATTCATACAGAGGCCTGCAGGTGTCCCCGGGTGGTTCCCGCGAGTGTACCATGTTAAAGATTGCCTGAGTTTAAAAAGATGTTACTTCACTTTAAGGAATGATGTCACATCCTTTTGAACTCAGGTAACCTATTGTAAGGAATCCACACCTCAGTTTACTGTTTACCTTGCCTTACAGACAAGTGCAGTCCTGGAACACTTCTCCTGATATTTACTGCAGCCTGGATTCACTCATTGAGGCAATACTGTCACACGCCCCTTCTGCTATTGGTTCACTGACCTTTAAGTACTGCCTTCCCCACAATGCTCCCTGCCGAGCATAGTCCTTCCTGGATGTCACTGTGTGTTCTGCCACAAGCCCCTGGCTTGTTATCTCGTTACTACTCTGTTTTGTCCTAGTTCCTGTCTCCTGTGCTGAAGCAGAGTACTCTCCTTGTTGACTTCAGCTCCTTGTTTACTGAGACCGGCTGCTAGTGTCACGCAGCGGTCTGTTCCTGTCTCCTGTGCTGAAGCGGAGGTTTCACCAGTGTTGTCTTCTGCTCCCTGGTTCCTGGGGCCTGCTGCTCATTCTCTATTGCAGAGGCCGTGTCCTGGTTCCTGCGCTGAAGCGGAGGATTCTCCAGCCCGCTCAGGACTCTTGCGCTGAAGCATTGGTTTACCAGTGCAGCCAGGCAGTGTGCCCACTCTGGTCTGCCTATTCTTTCCTGAGACCAGTACCATGGGCTATGGTCGCCGCACGCGCAGAGTCCACTCCCGCACTCCTAAGCTGAAGCGGGGTACTCCTGACTACCTGTTGCCGAACTCCTGCTTGAACAATGTTAACCCTGATGTTTGCGATCCTGACCCTGGCTTGTCCACTGACGATGCTGCCTTCTCCAGTCCCGACCCTGCTACGTACGACTACGAACTGCGCAATCCGGATCAGCCTGCGCGGTCTAAGGTCGGTGCTTTTACAACCCCACCTCAGCCACGCGGTCCGACCCAGGTTTGTGGCGAGCACAACCGTGACAGTATGCTCGGCCCCACAAACTCGGACCGCCCTGTGGTGAGGATTGGTATGTTTCTGTGCAAAATACTACCCCTGATTGAAGATCAGATTATGTATGAAGGTTTAACCCCTTTGCTTACTGCCTCAAGGACTTAAAACAGTCTCTGTCCGCTTGTGTTTACTCCCATGGTTCCCCTTTAACCTGGGATAAATGAATCCTATCAAACTTGCCAACGCCCATAATGCACTCTATGCCTTGGCCTTATCATTGGACATTCACGTAGTATGAGAGGACCCTCTCTTCATGTTGGCTCACGCACAAAACACACTCTGTGTACTTTCCCTGACTTTGGACATTTGCATAAAGGAACAGGACCCTCTCCTCGCCAGCTACGCTGCCGCTTGGCAGTCCCCCTGTGCTGCCAGTCCTGTCGCTAAACCTGGGGACGTATCTCCCTCTCCAGGAAATGACCAAACTGACCCACTATCACTGCCCCCTAAGGGAGAAGCTGCCACGGTCCCTAGCCCTGATTTAACCTCCCTGTCTGAAAGCCAGTCCCTGTCTGTAAACCTGCTCCAGTCTGAAAACCTGCCCCAGCCTGAAAACCTGCCCCAGCCTGAAAACCTGCCCCAGCCTGAAAACCTGCCCCAGTCTGAAAACCTGTCCCAGTCTTAAAACCTGTCTCAGTCTGAAAAACTTCCACTTTCTGAGAACTGGTCCCTGTCTAAAAACCTGTCCCGGCCTGAAAACCTGACCCTGTGGGAAAAAATGACCCAGTCTGGAAGATGGTTTACACTCTCACGCCAGAGCGTGGGACAGATGGATCGCCCTTGTGCCAGCTAGGCTGCTCTGTCACAGTCTATCAGCGCTGAAAACGCCCCTACTGAACCCCCTTTTTCTGACTCTCTTGCAGCATCTAGTGTTACCCCTCCAGTTTCTCAGAGAGTTTAAATCCCTGCCTGTGTCTCTAAATCTCTTTCCTTAGAGCCTTCCCTTCCTGCATTGACAGTTCAGGTTTCCAAGTCAAAGTTTCCTTTTTCTCCTTTCCCTGCAAAGTACCAAATACCCACTTCAGAGACGAGTACAGTTATGATTACCCCCCGTGTACTCTCTGTGTTCTCCCCTTCTCAAAGCTTAGGGTTAAAAGCGTACAGTAGTCAGTATGCCCCTCCTGGAGTTCATGTTGTGTTCCCAGGAATGTTTGCTGACACTGTTTTCACTCAAAAGTGACGCTTTTTCATACGTGCTAGCTAGAAGCCTGCACACAGTTTCCCCTCTCTCTGAAATTTGCCTTGTCGGCCCTGATACTCGAAGAAGTAAAAACCTCCCTTCAGATTCAGAATCTCTTTCTATAGAGGCCGCCCTTGCTGTTAGTTCCCCTGATTTCTCTGCCCATGCAAACCCTCCAGGGATCAGCATATCTGTTACTCCCTTAGTACAGTCTGAGACCACCCTGTCTATATTACTAGTCCTGGTGTTTAAATCTGAGCTATTTAGTTTTCCTGCCCTTGCTAAACCTCAGTCCCTCAGCACTGTGTCTAAATATGCTCCAGCAACCGTTGGGTTACTCGGGGAAAAATTTAAGCTCCTGTCTTAAAGGGTATTTTTTCACACATGGCCAGCAAATCTAGAACCTCGGTGATTGATTCTAAGTCACTTATCAATATATCTGATGTTCTCACTAGTCAAACCCAGACACCCTCACCACTGGCTAGGAGTTCTGTTATCAGAATTTTTGCACTAGTAAACACGCCTATTCATGTTTTTGTCATGTCAAGTACCCCTGTTGTTAGGGCCCTTGCAGTTTTGGATAAGACTCCTTGTGCTCCTAAGGTGTCTGCCATTAAGAGGTTCCATGGTTCCTACTTGCCGCTTGTTGTCTCTCAGGTCCCTGTCACTGAAGTACAGACTTCAGCTTCTGATGTTAGCTCCCCTCCCACCGCTTCCCTTGCTCTGCCTTTTTCTCAAGCTCCTGATATTAAAGCCCCAAAGCCTATTCCTAATCCCCAGACAATACTATCTCCCACTGAGGGTTCCCCAGTATTTGGGAGCTTCACTGCTGAGTGCTAATCTGCCTCTGTGAAACCATGGGTTTCCCCCTCGGAACCTTCTGTTGCTCCTGCTATTTCCTCTGAGTTAGAAATACTCTGTACGTATCCCAAGATTTCGGTCTCTATGTCTGGTTTACTGCTTGCCTTGTCACCTTCCATACCAATACCGGGAAATGCTCCCACCCACCCTATACCCTCGCTGACCACTACCTGGAAGACCTCTGGAGGAGAAGTCCCTCTCAAATTCCTACATGCAGAGGTCAGCCAAGACTTTGTCTGTCCCGAAGGTCGCCCTGGTATATTCGATCAACTATCGATGCTGCTTATCCTGAACTCTGGTCCCATTACTAAAGACTGGGCTCCCAGTGGTGGTTCTTCTGCTGTTTCTGCTCCAGAACCCCCTGGTTCTTCACAGCCTTGGATTCCCAAGCCATTTTGCGTGGCGAGCCACGTACCTATGATATTTCTACCACCACTCTCATATCCTAGAACAGTACTCACCAAGGAATTGCTCGTTTACGGATCCCCTTTCCGCCTAAAAAACTTTCGAAACAACTCAATGTCCCCGAGACCCATGGATGGGCCGGTCTGGCTGCAGTTCTCACCGGGGGGGGTGGGGGTTCACAAAGGAGTGACCACGAGTCTCTGGACCACGACTCTACCCCCAATCCTAGACAGTTCAAGAACAATTCCAGGTCCCCCAACTCTATGAGTGGTCATGTTCGCCCAGATGTCTCATGTGAAGGGGGGGGGGTACTGTAAGGAATCCACACCTCAGTTTACTGTTTACCTTGCCTTACAGACATGTGCAGTCCTGGAACACTTCTCCTGATATTTACTGCAGCCTGGATTCACTCATTGAGGCAATACTGTCACACGCCCCTACTGCTATTGGTTCACTGACCTTTAAGTACTGCCTTTCCACAATGCTCCCTGCCGAGCATAGTCCTTCCTGCATGTCACTGTGTGTTCTGCCACAAGCCCCTGGCTTGTTATCTCGTTACTACTCTGTTTTGTCCTAGTTCCTGTCTCCTGTGCTGAAGTGGAGTACTCTCCTTGTTGACTTCAGCTCCTTGTTTCCTGAGACCGGCTGCTAGTGTCACGCAGCGGTCTGTTTCTGTCTCCTGTGCTGAAGCGGAGTACTCTCCTTGTTTACTTCAGCTCCTTGTTTCCTGAGACCGACTGCTAGTGTCACGCAGCGGTCTGTTCCTCTCTCCTGTGCTGAAGCGGATGTATCCCCAGTATTGTCTTCAGCTCCCTGGTTCCTGGGGCCTGCTGCTCATTCTCTATTGCAGAGGCCGTGTCCTGGTTCCTGCACTGAAGCGGAGGATTCTCCAGCCCGCTCAGGACTCTTGCGCTGAAGCATTGGTTTACCAGTGCAGCCAGGCAGTGTGCCCACTCTGGTCTGCCTATCCTTTTCTGAGACCAGTACCATGGGCCATGGTCGCCGCACGCGCAGAGTCCACTCCCGCGCTCCTAAGCTGAAGCGGGGTACTCCTGACTACCTGTTGACGAACTCCTGCTTGAACAATGTGAACCCTGATGTCTCCGATCCTGACCCTCGCTTGTCCACTGACGATGCTGCCTTCTCCAGTCCCGACCCTGCTACGTACGACTACGAACTGCGCAATCCGGATCAGCCTGCCCAGTCTAAGGTCGGTGCTTTTACAACCCCACCTCAGCCACGCGGTCCGACCCAGGTTTGTGGCGAGCACAACCGTGACACCTATCACATAGTACACTAACTAACTAACTTTTTTTTTTTAACTAAATTTTTGGGGGCGATTCACTCATTTATCTCCCACTTATCACTGCTTACAGAATCTGAGTAGGCATTTTGGGTGATAAGTGCTAGAAGAGGCTTTTGAATGCTTAGTTTAGGCCCGAAAGAATCTAAATGCCTGCCTCTTCTTTTCCATTTCCTCCCCTACCTTTTTGTTTAGCCACATTGGTTTTGACATTTCTTTTATACTTATTACCCAAGGGTATACACTGATAAGTGTGCTTTTCTAACAATATTTTAAAGACTGCTCATTTATCTTCTACATTTTCCCTGTAAAAACGTCATCCCAATGTTTTACTTGAAGAGTAGTCCTCGGTTTATTACAATCTGCCTTTCTAAAGTTTTAGGTCTTTCTTGAACCCAAGTAATCTGTTTTTTGATCATTTATTTCTAATTAGACCATGTTATGTTCACTCTTACCCAAATGTTCCAAGACTTGAATATTTGCTATTACTTCTACATTGTTTGATATTACCAAATCCAGGCCTCTCCTGGTCTGGTTCCTTAATAATTTGGGTCATATGTCTTTAAGCACCCCCAAAAACCTGTTTCCTTTTGTTGAAATGCTAATCTCATTTCCCCAGTCTATGTCTGGATAATTAAAATCACCAATTATTCAAACATAGTTTTGATGTCAATGTCACAGATATTTGGTGATTTATAGCAGATACCTAAACTCATTTTCGTTATACTTTTACCTCCACTGTTCATTTCTATCCACAAGGTCTCTAAATTTTCATCATTCCCTTCATAAACATCTTCCCTTATAATAGGTTTTAGATCCGGTTTAAAATAAAAGCATACTCCACCTCCTCTTGTATTTGCTCGATCCTTCCGAAAAAGGGAATAACCCTCTAAATTACCTGTCTAGTCATGAGTTTCATTCCACCATGTTTCAGTAATGCCTATGATATCCTACTGCTCCCTTGCAACTATTAATTCAAGCTCCCCCATTTTATCTGTCAGGCTTCTTGCATTAGCATGCATGCATTTATGCTTTTTTAGCCTGTACTATTATCTTATCTGCTCCTCCCTTTCTGCGCCAATTTGGTTTAGTCTTTTGAAGTTTTGTAGTATTATCTGTTTTTACTATGGGTGCCTCGCTGCTTGTGCCTCGCTGCTTGTCATACTTTCATTGGCCCCCATTGTACCTCCATGATTCTTGATGTGTATTTTTTGTTGATTGATTTTCGTTATTGAGGGTTTTTTTTTGTGGTTTTTGTGGTGATTGATTTTTGTTATTGTGTATTTTTTGTTGATTTTTTTTTTAATTTGTGTATTTTTTGCAATTATTTTATTTTTTGTTTATTTTTGGTGCTGTTTTTTTAGGTTGCCCATTGACTGTCATAGTGGCTAATCATGCCATTATTATATGGGCATGATGTACCACTGTGCCAATCAATAGGTAGAGGGTGGGGCCAGTTTCCCTGGGGTGGGTGGTTAGGCCTCCTGGGTGGGTAGTGGAGGTTGATTTTTGTTGTGTGTTTTTTTTATCTTGATTCTTGGTATTGACTTTTTTATTGTTGCTTCTTGTTATTATGTTTTTTTTTTAATCTTGATTCTTGTTATTGTGTTTTTTTTTGTTGCTTGGTTATTTTATTTGTGTATTTTTTTTTCTGTTTTTTTTTGTTGTGTATTTTTTGGTGCTTTTCTCGCAACCCCCCTACCCCCTATCCGCGAGGCCTAAATACCCACCATGGGCCAAATATCACCTTCACCCAACTCCGCCACCCACAATAATTAGGGCACTAGGTAAGAAAAGCCGTTGGTACCATAAAATAGGTATTTCATTATTGCTTGTTAACCTTAGAAACTGCGGTATGGATAGTTCACTTATCTAATTACAGTATAAGAATGTTGTTTTGCATGGGGGAGCCCAGACAAATGGAGCGGTCATGTTACTATGCTCTGCTTGGTGGAGGCAGGAGCAGCGGAATCAGTGCAGCATCAGCGGGAACTGTTTCTCTACCTTCTACCAGAGCAAGTGGTGAAAAGAAAGATCCTGGCGGTCACTGCAAATCCTCCGTGAAGCTCAACCAAGCGTTAGTATATCAAAAAACTTTATTGGTACAAAATGATAAACATGGAAAAACCTCTAACGCGTTTCGTCCCGTGAAGGGATAAAGTTTTTTGATATACTAATGCTTGGCTTCACGGAGGATTTGCAGTGACCGTCGGGATCTTTCTTTTCACCACTACTGTCCACCAGATCGGGAGGAGCACGCAGACCTCACCGCAGCAGTGGACACAGCCCCATACCAGCTTCTATGGTGAATTCATGATAACAACCAGCTGCTTTGGGCCAACACTTAGTGAGACATGGGGTTCCGGTAAGGGTAGCAGTTTCTGTTTTCCCGTGATTTACTCGGCGGCATGTATCACTATGTGTAGCCCTATACTTCTATAGTGGTAAGGTGAACAAATAGGCGCGAACAAATAAAAGGTAGTCACTATAATAGCGGTGACAGTGAATAAATCTCTCTAATAGGTGTATATAACAATACAATAACACATCAAGTGACAGTGATAAAATATATAATAAAATGTATACAATTTCAGCCCCTTCTCATACCCACTGGAAGGGATAGTCTCCACTCGTCCCCAATGTTGCAATGGTAAACACGAAATCCAGGGGGAGCATAGGGAGGAAACACAAGCAAAAAAACAAATCTAAGTGCAGTGAGAATGGAAAATGGGGAAATGAGTGTCCAAAATCTTGGCTCCTGTAGAATGGCTACTTACAAAATGTAAGAGTCAAAACAGCAATGTGGATAATCAGTCAGTGGTGGAGGTAGGTATGGAAGTCATCAAAGAGGCTCAGAAACTCTGGAGGGTATGTCCCAGTGAAGGACAGAGGAGAAAAGAACTTGCATAGTGCAGATCAACCAAGGTATAAAAATATTTTTATCTAAATAAAAAATGCACTCACAATGTTTACAATAAAATCGGGCATGTCACACTTAATAAGTGTATGTGGAGAGATCATCTGCCAGTCGGCTCACCATCCCATGATTCTCCGTGCACCTCGGTCACTGCCTCTGCTCTGCTGCGTCACCGCATGGCTTGGCGCCTGACGTCAGATCTGGTCTCCTCTTACGTGGTGGCTGGGCCTTCCGCGATCCTCTCCAGACTGCTCCGCAAAGGAAACTCCCACTCTACGCGTTTCGTTACGTAATCACGTCGGCTTCATCAGGAGTGTGAAGTTTAAAGGAACACTGTGTCTATATATATAGCTTGGTTTTTATTTTGTTCATATAGAACAGATGTCATAATTGCGTAATGGGGGTTAACGTTATATGCTGGATCTTAATATTTCGCTCAATGACGCAAGAATCCATATATATATATGTAACCCTGCTTCCCCCCTTCCCCCAGACTCTATGGTGGTGTCTAGGGTGCATGAGGGCAGATTACATGCGGTGTGGTGCATACCTGTGAGGAACAGGAGGGCCTGAGCTTCCCGCGATGTTATTGGGGAGCCAGGACCGGGCTTCTGGGGTGGTAGCCTCTATGATCTCTTAGTGGTGCAGCGCCTCCATCTTCTATACTTCCAGGAATATGGGACAGGACCTGTATAGAAGAACCTCTTGGATCCCAGGGTAATAGCTTCCAATTCACACACAGTCTTTGGGTAACAAAGGATAGTCTCTTTTATTGGCAGATCAGCAACTCCCAACGGTAGTGGCTTCCAGTAGCCTCAACAACAATAGCCAAGCTGTACTTATTACTCCGCTCTCCTCCCACACAGATAATTCCTCCTCCTCCTTCCCTCCAAGTCTCTCCTCCGACAGGATGTCTGGGCTAGGGCTTCAATACCCCGTGGCCCACCCCCGAGGTTATCCTCGCGGTGGGGCTTGGATTCTCCCCATCACCCCAGGCGGTGGGGTTAGGGCATTGGTCCACCAGATCTATAACTCCACTAAAGGAAGCTGAATCTCTCCACTCCTCTCTCTGCTCCTGCACTCTGCGCAGGGGAGACCGCGGTCTCCTCCCACTCCTCGGACTGATCCGCAGGACTCTTCGACTCACGGCATAATAACTGCACTGCAGACTCTCGGCACACTTGACTGAACTGCAGACTCTCGCATAACAGACTGAACTCACCGGAGTTGGCGGCTAAATATAGAGCTAGCCCCACCTCTCGTGATGTCAGCAGAACCTCCCCTCTTGCTCACGCCTGCAGCAGAGTCCAGGCCTGCATCTACCACTCAGGGCAGGGCTATCAAGAGGGAAAACCCAGCATGATTACTGGTGCCTGATCTTAACAGGACTTACCACAGTAGAGGGGAGATAGGCATAGCCTGTGCTGTTTACAGGTGGCTACATATACATAAAAGGAATCAGTACAAGAGGGTTTGCAAGGCATCAATACAAGAGAATTCAATACATAAGGGGGAGTTCAGATATTGAAAAGAACTTGGATAAA
Source organism: Ascaphus truei (assembly GCF_040206685.1). Classification (NCBI taxonomy): domain Eukaryota; kingdom Metazoa; phylum Chordata; class Amphibia; order Anura; family Ascaphidae; genus Ascaphus; species Ascaphus truei. The sequence continues at coordinate 100,977,360 of NC_134483.1, read as the reverse complement.
TGACAACTATAAGCATATAGTGAAATTCTAATACAATATAATCTAGTTAAGGGAGATCAGAAAAGGGGGGAGCACACATCATTATACAAATTAATTATAAAATGCATTAATCTAGACAGTAATGAATACAAATATAACTAGTACGGTGGTGATATAATATGAATATAAATTATATTAATTATATTAATTATATTCATATTATATCACCACTGTACTAGTTATATTTGTATTCATTACTGTCTAGATTAATGTATTTTATAATTAATTTGTACAGAAATGTGGTAACTGTGGTGCTCAACAATTGTAACCAATTCCATATGCAATAGATAAGAACATCCTAATTCCATAATTGATAGTCCAAGTAACGATGGAGTGCCCCCAATGTAATAGAACAAAACTGGAAGGGATTAGTGACTAGTGGAGTCGGTCTGACATCCACAACTATGTGCACTATAATAAGTACCCAACCTGCTATGATATATAAAAGGACAATGTCCGTGGTAAACAGGAAATAATAAGGCACTGCGACCCCAAGGGGCACTCTGGTCATCATTGGCGTGCAATCCATCCGTAGTAAATTCCGGAAGATAGTAGGTGTAGATAGAGCACAGCCGAGGGAATCCTTCTTCCGGTATCCAGAGAAGGGGAAAAAGGCCAGGCCACTCCAAAACTGACAAAAGGGGTAATTTATTGCAGGCTAAACATACAGTGAAAAAGGACTAGATGAACGCACCTATGCGTTTCGTACACAGAGTACTTTACCGTCCTAGTTATATTTGTATTCATTACTGTCTAGATTAATGTATTTTATAATTAATTTGTATAATGATGTGTGCTCCCCCCTTTTCTGATCTCCCTTAACTAGATTCTATTGTGTTATGATTTCACTATATGCTTATAGTTGTCATTTATCTGAGTTCTTTTCAATATCTGAACTCCCCCTTTATGTATTGAATTCTCTTGTATTGATGCCTTGCAAACCCTCTTGTACTGATTCCTTTTATGTATATATATGGATTCTTGCGTCATTGAGTGAAATATTAAGATCCAGCATATAACGTTAACCCCCATTACGCAATTATGACATCTGTTCCATATGAACGAATTATAAACCAAGCTATATATATATCTATATAGACACAGTGTACCTTTAAACTTCACACTCCTGATGAAGTCGACGTGATTACGTAGCGAAACGCGTAGAGTGGGAGTTTCCTTTTGCGGAGCAGTCTGGAGAGGATCGCAGAAGGCCCAGCCACCACCGTAAGAGGAGACCAGATCTGACGTCAGACGCCAAGCCGTGCGGTGACGCAGCAGAGCAGAGGCAGTGACCGAGGTGCACGGAGAATCACGGGATGGTGAGCCGACTGGCACATGATCTCTCCACATACACTTATTAAGTGTGACATGCCCGATTTTATTGTAAACATTGTGAGTGCATTTTTTATTTAGATAAAAATATTTTTATACCTTGGTTGATCTGCGCTATGCAAGTTCTTTTCTCCTCTCTCCTTCACTGGGACATACCCTCCTGAATTCCTGAGCCTCTTTGATAACTTCCATACCTACCTCCACCACTGACTGATTGTCCACATTGCTGTTTTGACTCTTACATTTTGTAAGCAGCCATTCTACAGGAGCCAAGATTTTTGACACTCATTTCCCCATTTTCCATTCTCACTGCACTTAGATTTGTTTTTTTGCTTGTGTTTCCTCCCTATGCTCCCCCTGGATTTCGTGTTTACCATAGCCCTGTACTTCTAACAGTCACTGCTTTTAGCCCTCAACCCGCTTTAGTCTATACACGTGTGTTTTGTTATATTTTGCTGCTGATAGTGGTGTGGTCACCTCCGTTCATCTTACACAGGATACCTTAGGACTGTTTATTTATAGCAGGCTTTTTCAGCATCGGGACTTTTGTGGGGTCATACCCTCATTTTTACCATTACTACCAGAGCAAGCAACAAGTTGCAGAGTCGAGAAAGCTATACCGGAGCAAAGTAGCCCTTCCCCATGTGAAAAATAGATCGATTCAACAATAAGAAGAAAAATGAAATGAGCTCTCAACTTGCAGTGGAAAAAAGTAGAAACCAGTAATGATCACCCTGCGGTCAGGAAAGCATGTGTCAGAACTGATCTGAAATGTTCTGCAGCATAGAGTGACTGGCTGGATCATCCCGGGAATTATGTAATACCCAGTGATGAATATGTTGATTCAAAAGCAGTGTCTGTCAAATTCTGACACTGAGAATCCCTCAACAAAAACTGTGATTGCAAACAGGAGTGGTCCCTAAAATATAGTCTGAAAGAGCTGGACTGTTCCATGGAAACAAATAGCACCCTCAGAGTAGACCAAGCAAAGGTAGACCTGGCTTGATTAATGATAATCCATAAACAGAGAGAGGAGGTGACAAAGTAAAAGAATATGTAAAAGAATTATGATTTCTTGAAGCAGGCTAAAGATGTGTCTTAACAAGGCTATAGATGCATTACCTGATGCACTCCAATTTGCCAGGGATGACAGTGATTTCCTATATGAAAAAACAGCAAAGGAGCAAGTAGCGAAGGCCAAGCTACAGAGATTTCTTTTAACAACTAATGAGAAATGTGCATCTCTGGAAAAGACAAAGCATCTCTCGCAGAGTGAGTTGGAGGACATGATGTCTAATCTGGAGAGGTCAAATGCTGCTGCTGGCTCCACTTCATGGATAAAAAGAAGAACCACTTGGACAAAATTGTTGCAGACTGAAAACGAAAATATGAGAAGGCACAGGCAGAGCTTAAAGAATCAAATCAGGTAGCACACAGCTGTTTACATCGAAGAATGCCTATGAAGAGATCCTAAATATTCTGGAAGCTATAAAGAGAGAAAAAATCTGAAAAAGGAGAATTTAGGTTTGACTTACCTGATCAGTGAAGGAAATAGGAACATCCATGAAATAGAAAAGGTGCAGAAACAAATGGAACAAGAAAAGTCAAAGGCTGCTATAAAGCATGAAGAGCGCAAATCCCTATGTCTTCAATTAGAACTTTAGCGGACTCTGAAAGAAAGAATGGATGAGACAGTTTATAATTAGAGAGCGGATATGACAGAAATTAGATTTTCACAGCTATGAACAAAGCATATTCTACCAATAAGGATGACCTCCACTCATGTGTAACTAAGAGCACCACTGCTACATGTTTTTCTTTTTCTTATACATTATCCACTGTTTCTAGATGCATTAAAAATTGTTTTCAGAAAAATTGGCACATATTGAAAAGTTATGCGACAATACTGTAGGTCACTAGGTCTTCCTCACCGCTATTCTGTTATAGAAGGCATTGGAGTAGAGGTGATAGCTCCAAAAATTTGGATCAGACTAAGCTTTTGTGCTGGATTTACATCCCTTTTTTAACCCCTATTAAGGCACGAAAATCAAATGCCAACACTTTATAAACTGTGAAATCAAGTTAGTGGTTTATTTCATTAAATGCCCATGTGACCTGTTTTTTTGGGGGGCAAAACATCACAGATGTTTACAGAATAGATCAGCCTCCACAGAAAGCCCCTGCTAACCACATAGATGCTGTCAAACTCAAGTTCTAACCAGTGTTAAAACATTTTCATGATACAGTAGGGACAAAACACTTTCTCCACTTTGCTGCATGCCAATTGCACATGTTCTGAGACCTTGATGAGGAGGCAATAGGAATAAGCTTTTCTTACAATTGGAGGCTCGTCTGATCTTTCGCTTCAACACTCTAACACCTAAAGGACTCAATAGATATTTTAAGCTACTGATGCAGCGGCCGTCATTCGAACACTTAACGCGGCAATTAATGCGGGAAACCGTGATCACAACGGGGACAAAGCTCGCTGTGTTTAGAGAACTGTCCGTGGCGCATTAGCTTCCCAAAGCAGGGACCCCTGCTGTGTGAATGCTACCGGCGTCTGCCTGTGTGTAATAGACGCGCAGAAAGAGAGTCTGAATCAGTCCCTCTAACTGCACGCCTCTCACAGGTGATCGCGGGGGTTTTATTAAAATTCTAAAATTACAGTTTTTTAGCAGGGGGTCTCCCGAGCTAAACAAAGTTTATTTCAGCCTTGGAGACCCCCTACTTCCCAAGTTACAGGCCCAGTTATGGGGTGCCGGTATCCCGCCATGTTAAAATCCTGTGGGTCACGTGACCGCGGGACTATAGGGATATGGGCACCCCATAACTGGGCCTGTAACTCGGGAAGTAGGGGGTCTCCAAGGCTGAAATAAACTTTGTTTAGCTCGGGAAACCCCCTGCTCCCCCACACTAGTATCAACCCCCCCCACCACCAAATAAAAAATCATTACGTTAGCGGGTAGCTGCTAAGGTAATGAAGCTGCTTACATTTTATTTTTATTCATAGTGTGCGTGAGCAGGGGGCCTGCTGAGCTGAACAAAGTTTATTTCAGCCTTGGAGACCCCCTACTTCCCGAGTTACAGGCCTAGTTATGGGGTGCCGGTATCCCCGCCATGTTAAAATTGTGGGTCACGTGACCACGGGACTAGAGGGATACGGGCACCCCATAACTGGGCCTGTAACTCGGGAAGTAGGGGGTCTCCAAGGCTGAAATAAACTTTGTTCAGCTCAGGGGACCCCCTGCACACGCACACAATAAATAAAAATTAAAAATGTAAGCAGCTTCATTAACTTAGCAATGCCTGCTAAGGCAATGAAGGGGTTAAGGTACAGGTGCCAACCCTGTGTGTAAAAAAAACATAAAACATGGCCTGTACAGTACAGAACATTTAAATAAATCACCCCCCCCCCCCCACCCGTACCACCAAACACAGATACTGTACAGTACATTACATTAATGGGCCAAATAACTATTATCCAGATATGATAATAGATTATTTGGCTCATTATTAAACACATTAACTACAGTAGCATAATAAAATAAATACAATTCTACTGTACTTACTACCACCGCAATACAGTACTAGTACATTCTGACACATACTACACTACAGTACTGTATGCCAAGCAATGCTCTAAATAAAATAAAATAAATAAATTACCATAAATCAATCCATTCACAAATCATTACAATACAATCCAAATCAATTACTGTACACAATTCACTATTCAAATCCTAGAAACAAAACAAGGAATCAGAAATAAATTACCATCAATCAACTAAATCTAACCAACAATAAGCCACTATTAAAAATCAAGCCCCCCTGCAATAAACCATAGCAAACACATTTGCACACCAAGCTGCAAAATACAGTTAAAAATGCATCAAAAAAAGCAAGCAAACATGAGCAATACAAGCTTTTATTTGCTCTGTATTATGTATATCCATAGGGACATACATAAATACAAAGGCAATAAATGGACATAAAAAAAAATCAATCACATTAAAAAAAAAAATCAAAACCTGTAAAAGCTAAATAAAATACATTTCTTTTGTAAACTTACCCTTTCTTGTCCCACTCACCGACTCCCGTTGATACTGCTTACTCTCGAACCAATCCACGCACAGGAACCCATAAAATAATAAACCATAAAATAATAAACCATAAAAAAATAAACCATAACAATCCAGGGGTCTGTGTCTTCTATTTGTAATCCATTCCGTCTGTGGAGTCTTCATCTGTATTCTTTTTCCGCTCTTCTTCTGTTCCGCGGCCACGCCCCGGCCTTCTTCTTTGAGGGGAGGTCTTCCCTCCACGCCGTCTGGCTCTAAAATGAGACGACAAGGCCCATGACATCACATTTTTGTCATATGGTTCCCACGGCCCTGATTGGGCCGTGAAAACCATGTGAAATAAAAATGAATAAAAAATTGATGACGTCATTTAAAGGCAATGATGCAATGTGCTTCAATTGCCTTTAAGATGACATCATGAAAAGAAAGATGGCCGGCCTCACATGGTACGGTAGCCAATCAGAGCATGGGAACTCCATCCCAACTCTGATTAGCAGTTAGAGGAACTGATTCAGACTCTGTTTTGCGCGTCTATTACACACAGGCAGCCGCCGGTAGCATTCACACAGCAGGGGTCCCTGCTTTGGGAAGCTAATGCGCCGCGGTCAGTTAAAAAAAATAATACGCCAAAACCGGGGAGAATTAGGGGATTATATCGTTCTCCAATTCATGAGCCATTCGAATAACGGCCGCTGCATCAGTATCTTGCTTTTTGTGACCATTTGTGTCCCTTTAGACCTTTACAGTAAATAATAGACTTTGAATTATGAAGGCTACTATGGACTGTGGTTGTTGTCAACATGTGTGTGCTCCTGCACTCCATTTCTGGATTATACAAATTGTTCAATTGATTGCACTTTATTGCATATTCACCACCATGAAGGTCATTTTGACCATTAAATTTTATTTGTGTTTATATATGCCTTTTATATAGTGGTTTTATATACAGTAGATAATATTTATAATGCCTTTGGGGTTGAGATTATGTGTTTTAAAGAAGTGTTTGTGTTTAGCAAGGCCTACGAGGCATGATTGGCTGAAACATTGACTCTCAGCTATACAACACTATACATGGCCTTTGATTATTATGAAGGCTACTATGGACTGTGGTTGTTGTCAACATGTGTGTGCTCCTGCACTCCATTTCTGGATTATACAAATTGTTCAATTGATTGCACTTTATTGCATATTCACCACCATGAAGGTCATTTTGACCATTAAATTTTATTTGTGTTTATATATGCCTTTTATATAGTGGTTTTATATACAGTAGATAATATTTATAATGCCTTTGGGGTTGAGATTATGTGTTTTAAAGAAGTGTTTGTGTTTAGCAAGGCCTACGAGGCATGATTGGCTGAAACATTGACTCTCAGCTATACAACACTATACATGGCCTTTGCTCCATGTACCGTCAAATCGTTTTGATCCATGACCTGACAATTATTTTGTTGGTTCATGATATAGCCTACAGTGTTCTACATGTCCATGCAATTTAATGCTACTGGGTCTCTAATGTTTGTAGTATTTGCAAAATGGATGTTCTAGTTATTGTTTTAAACTAAAATTTCTATGTCAGATTATACTGAATCTTATTGGAATGTATACAGTTGCCTCGGTACCGAGTCTATTGTCCTGCAAGTGAGCCAATTGATTACAGATGTGCTTTATTTTATAATATGACTTGACCTATTTGGTGTTTGGAGCCAAGCTTTAGCAACACAGATGTGTTTTCATATTGAGCAGATTAATCATCTTTTGTCTTTACATTGCAATAATAGCACTGAAATGATCAGCATTTGTTTCCAAGAAGACTGGTTATTATGCTATAAAGCATTGTGGTGCTTTCTGGTATTTAAGACTGCTATAAAGGTTCATCTAATGATTCCACTCTGGGCACCTAATTATCGGTGGACTAACACTTTATAGGAATGTTCTGCCACACCATTATGTACTCGAGTTATGTTTTTGCAATAGTTTCATTCTGCAATAGGTCAAAATAGCGCAAACTTAGTGTCAACCTGACAAAACAAACTGTAATAAAACAGTCAAAATTACTTATACAGTATATGCAATGGTGAAATAGTATATTGTAATCAGTAAAAAAGTGAACAAAAAAATCACCATACAGGAGAGATGCAGCTGATTCGGAAGATGTTTCCCAACATCACATACTGTAGAATGGATGGCACAGAACTTTCACAGCGCAAGGAACTTTTCATGATCCATGAAAAAAAGTTAAATATATACATAGTGCTAACGTGCTAATAACAAAGATTCAAAAGAGAACAAAAACTCTCAAATGCCAACTCACGTGGTAATAGATGGTTTCAGGCGTATTCAAAAATATCTGATCAGGAACTGGGTGTAGTGAAATGTGGCTGGACCTCCCAAAATTATAAGAGAGAAGAAAAGAAACATACTGTAGTACAGATCAATTTTATAGATAAAAAGTACAAGGGCAGTGAGACTCAGAAAGAAGAAAAGAATGTGAAGGGCGCAATCCAAATAAAAACTTTATAAACTTTAAATGATCATAAACAATGCAATACAATATTGTCAACTCGCACAAAACAAATGACTAAAAATAAAAATTGATTAAATAAGAGAAAAAAGGTATAATTGCCTGATGAAAGTCTCAGGTCTCACTCTTCCTGTATTGGCTGTTTGGCTGGATATCAAATGTGAGGGAAACACTTTCCTTGTGTGTCCGCTGGACTGCTATGCCGTTTTAGTATATCTGGCAAGGATCAATTTGAATTTCCACAAACCTACACTGTCTGGCAGTGGCTGCTGCTCCTCTCTACGTGTGCCTTCAATTCCTGATCAGCGTCCTTAAAGATGCTACATCCACCAGTTCCTTCCTGGTATGATGTCACTGACCGGAAGTAACGCATACTCATCAACGGTACAGCTTGTTTCAGCTTTCAATGTCTCTTTGCTCAGTGTAGGTGAGGAGGGAATCATGGTGACTGACTGCAATCTGTGCCTGCTACAACTTTCTTCTACATGTTTCTCCACAGTGTGGTTTCATCAGGGATGGGCAAACAGAAAGAGCTGTGCATTGAGGTAAATAGGTAAGACCAAAACACAGCTCTAACAAAAACGGCTATTTATTGAAAAAAATGGACAAACATCACGATACTAGAAACCTCTGACGAGTTTCATCCCACAAGGGACTTTGTCAAAGAGTGAGATATGTGTGTTATCATTACTAAGGATTATCCTACGCTCTTTAGCCCTTGAGCACTGGTGGCAGATCACCCCTGCATTGCTTCTTCATCAGGGATGGGTCTGCATCTCTTCATGCCTCATCTATATATATGACTGAAAAAATGTTTGTTGAGGCACCCTCACCTCATTGGCCTGCGGGGTGGCCTTGTGTCACGACCACGCTTACACAGGGTGTGACAGTGACACCACCCTCACCCGCGTGTGCCTCTTGGACTCACTCTCCATTTGGTGACTCACTCTCCTCGAGAGCCACATGCCATTCCTGAGCCTCCAGGTACCATCCAACCCCACCACCGCTTCTCTCCACCCGCCGCTCCACACCTCAACCAGCCCTGCCGCCTGCCACCCTCCACCCGACCCGCTGCCTCACACACTCCCTGGGCATTGTGGTGCCGAGCTGCTCCACCGGGGGTGGGAGATGGGCGCGGGGGGGGGAGCAGGGCAGTAGCGGGTGCGGTTGACTGTCCCCTGGGGTGGGTGGGTCCGTTCCCCCTTGGCGCTACCTTCCCCCTCGGCGCGCCCTTCCCCTTTGCCGCACCCTTGCCCTTGGTTGCTCGCGCGGGGCAGGAGATGGCTGCGGGAGGGGGGGGAGAGCAGGGCAATAGCGGGTATGTCACGGCTGACTGTCCCCTGGGGCGGGCAGTCCGTTCCCCCTCGGCGCTACCTTCCCACTCGCCGCGCCCTTCCCCCTCACCATGCTCTTCCCCCTCACCACGCCCTTGCCCCTGGTTGCCCGTGGGGGGGAAAGGGCAGTGGCAGGCGCGGCTGACTGTCCCCTGGGGTGGTGGGGGAGATGGGGTGCCTCCTGCTATGATCGCAGCCTTTAATCCCCCCAACCCCCCTCTTATCCCCACCGGCACTCACCTCCAAACTTGCGCCTCTTACTGCAGTCTATCTGTGTGTGTATGGGAGACACTGTGTATGTGTGAGAGAGACTGTGTGTGTATGACAGTTTTTGGGGTGGGTGCCGGGGGGTCATGCAGGGGGGGTGCAGTGATGTGAGTTGCAAGGGGGGGAGAGGCATCTGAGGTGCAAGGGGGGGGAGTGATGTGAGGTGCAAGGGGGGGAGAGTCATGTCATGTGCAAAGGGGGGAGAGTGATGTAACTTGCAATGGGGGGGGGAGAGTGATGTGACGTGCAAGGGGGGGAGAGTTATGTGACGTGCAAGGTGGGGGACAGTGATATGGGGGCCACGGGGGGTGGAGACTGATATGCGGGGCAGGGAGGGGAGAACGCAGCTGTGAAGGAGGGGGAGGCGGAGCTGTGAAGGGAACGGAGTTGTAAACGTGGGGGCCAGCCAGCTGTGAAGGGAGGTAAATCACGGGCAACGCCAGGTATATCAGCTAGTTATTAATAAAACGGAAATAGCTGTGTTAGTCCAGTTGCGATAGTGCAGATTAAATGAGTACATCAATATTACAAGTAAGTGATATCTTTTTTTATGTGGACTAACAATTTATGTCATAGGACAAGCTTTCGAGGGTTCTCCTCTCTTCATCAGGTCAGCAATACTGATTAACAAAGGAATCTATGGCTAAAACAGGGGTTAGGAGAGCAGAATAAAACAGATGTACTGTAGATAAGGTAGGGTGAGAAAGTAGTGTTTGAAGACATTGGAAGGGTAATAAAATTGTGACAAGGAACAGCATGGAGGGGGAAGGGGATGCTGTGGGGGGCGGGGCAGGGGGAAGTGTGAATAAGAACATTGTCAGAGAGGCAGGTAGGATAATTACAAACAATTGTGCCTTGGCAACTGCCCACTTTTCGCTTTCTGTGACTGGAATCACAAGAGCATCCTCTCTTGGTAACTCCACCAGCACCCATATTCGTGGGTACCTGTGCCCTGGGCAGACCATATCAGACTGCCTCAGAAGTGCCATTGTGCCTTATTATATGTAGATTGATCAATTAGTATCACTTGTTTAATTCATCAAATACAGATGATCCTAAATGGATTACAATTAACAGATGAAGATAAAGAAAGATGAAAATGACTTTGGATATTTTTTACCCATGGGCTGTTGCTGTTTTGGATTATTTTGAGAGTTTGTGGAGACCACATCAATTGGAGGGTGAAGACATCTAAAGGTAAGAAAAAAATTGGATGTATGTTATTTTTATTTGACTGTTTTTTTCACTATCTTTTGGGGATTGGATTTTTTTTTTAAAACACTAATTGCTAATATATTTATGTACAGTATAGCCCTTTAAGGGATATACATACATACAGTAAGAAGCAATGGTTGTTTTGTCAAATAGTTGCTTTTAGGTGTTTTATATGTATTTTGGCTCATTTTTTCAATTTCTATGCTATGTATTTTACATTTTCATGTTGTATTATGGTATTTTTGGAGGTGTTTTTAATTGTTTATTACTGGGATTTCTTTGATGTTTGCATTTTAATAGTCAGATTGGTAATACAGAGAACAAAGTCCTTGGCGCACTATCATGTGTGTTAACCTGATACCAAAGTTCCCAGTGCTGAGATTTAAGAAGAACAGTTCATGAATCTTCGCCGTTGATTCTCTTGGATTTCTTATGATGGTAAGTAATTATCTGGAATCAAATAAGACAGAAAAAACCAATGCGCAGTACTCTCTATTAGTGGAGATCTCATCCACACAGCTGCTATCTACTTACAGTACATCCAAGTAGATAAAGACAGGCCTTGAAAGGTATCTTTAGCTGGCGGTCTGGAACACTCAAAGGTTGAATATGTGTCCTCAGGTGTTATACGCCCTCTCCACATGGATCAACCGCAGTGCAAGATACCATAGGAATAATAGAAATGCCAAATGGTGTAGTACAGTACAATTTAATAAAAAACGATTTACTGCTGCGGCCAAGTTTATTCGAGCATTTGCCCGTTCTTGGCCGCAGCAGTAGCCTGGCGCGCGCCGAAGCAGCGGAAGAGCGCCCTCCGATCGGGGCGCTCTCCCTACCGCTGCCGGGTCCGCCGGGTCCCCCGGAACCCCCTGCCGCTGTCCCGCGATCGCGGGACACCAGGGCTCCCTCGGGGAGCCCCTGGACGCGCGTGCAGGGGGCGCACGCTCCCAAAGACGCCGAGGGGCGGCCACTAGCAATCCGGGAAATCTCCCGGCTTGCGGATCTGGCCGCAGTGTGATAAAGTGTGTCGGTAGTGTAAGATCAAAAACAGTCAATGCACTCACATGCTATATGACCTTACTGCATAGATTACGACGTGCCGTCCGCAGGCTTGAGTAGCTGTTGTGTGATGTGTAAGGAGGCTGAGTCCCGCGTGTATCCCTTCCTTGCGGCCGCCACTCAGAGCGCCAAGTCAACCTCAGATGACGTCAACATCCACAGTCCCTCCCCCAGCCGGTTTGTGCACGCAGCAATGTGTGCAGTCTAAGCTCCACCCTACGCGCGTTTCGTGACTATTGACGTTACTTCCTTCACTATGTCACTTTTTTCTAGTCGTGCACTTCGTAGTTGTAACATTAATACCATCTTTGCAGATGAGTCAGAGGTGGAAAATATAGATGTAGACACTGAAAATGTAGATACTCTATTTAATAAACACTTAAAAAAGACAAAAAAGACACAAATAAAACCACTAAAGTGTCTAACAAAAAATCAGTGGGACAATTACGCCCTTCATTTGATACTAGACCACAGGCACCATTTAGAGGCAAACATATAAGATACCATGGCCCACCACATGGTGGATATTCAGAAGGCCAAGGGAGATATAACCACCGTGAATATTATCACAACGGACATAGAGGCCAGGAAAATAATGTTTTCAGATCCAAAAATGGATTTAGACCTTATAATGTAGCACCAAGGGATTATGAAAGTAATCAATCACCATTGTCTTTTTTAGATCACGACAGGGAGCACGACTTCCCTCCAAGGAGTAACAGCGAGACAAACAATCTCATAGGGAGACAAGACACACCTCGCTCCACAAGGCGGAAGAGAACAGAGGATTCAGAGGAAAAAGAGGAGGAAGGAGGAAAAAGAAAAAAACAAGAACAAGGAAACCCAAGGTAGAAGCCAACAACGTATTCAACATCAGTGGTTATCAAACCACTGCAGTTGAGGACAGGGTCCTATCAAAAGGTTTAAATTTCGCTCCCTCACAGGGACCCAATATGTTTAATTTGTATATTGACACTCATAAGTTTGTGAGACGTCTCACTTTAAAAAAAGTATTTCTTAAAAGATGCAGTGAGCAGGGGGGCAATACAGCAGGATAATTCTCCAATTGTTAACAAACCCGTTACAAGAACACATTTTAAAAAACCCTCTGTTTTTTATCCAAAACATGTGAAGGGCAATTTTCTGGATACTTTTACTGAATTGGTGATTAAAGATATGGAAAAGGCAACCAATGAGTTCACAATCAAAAACCACAATCTAAGTAGAGTGGAAAAGGAAGCCATTAAAGGATTAGAGAGTAACACTCAAATTGTAATAAAGGCCGTGGACAAGGGAGGGGGAATCGTCATCATGGATTCATCTTATTATAAAGATGAATCCATGAGGATTCTAAGTGATAAAGATACATATAAAAAACTAGATCACAATCCATCGGTTATCTTCAAAAGTTTAATTAATGAATATCTACAAAAAGGTTTAATGTATGGAGTTATTACCAAGGGAGAATTGGAATTCTTGGATGTACTACAACCCAGAGTTCCAATATTCAATTTCATTCCAAAGATACATAAGGATCTTTGGAATCCGCCTGGCCGCCCAATCATATCTGGGATTAAATCAATGACATCTAATCTTTCCCAATTTATAGATTCCATTCTTCAAAAATATGTTATACAAATGCCCTCCTATCTCCGCGACACCACTCATGTTCTTAACATTTTCCAAGATGTTAAATGGGAAAATCATTATACTTGGGTCACGTGTGACGTGACCTCATTGTATACCATTATAGACCATGAGATGGGTGTCGCGGCGATTAGTAGGGTATTAGATCACGTCGATCGCCTAGAGTTAGAATTTAAAAACTTTGTATTGGAGGGAATAAGGTACATTCTCACTCACAATTTCTTCCATTATGACAATAGCTTCTTCCTCCAGATATGCGGCACTGCCATGGGCACCAGGTTCGCCCCTAGTTATGCCAACATTTTTATGGGCATGTGGGAGGAGGACTATATCTTGTCGTCCAACCCATTTGGGGCAGACCTGGTGCTATGGAAACGCTGTATTGACGATGTGCTGTGCTGGGGGGGAATGAGGAGGATTTAATAAGATTCCACAATACCTCAATAATAACCAACTAAATTTGAAATTCACCTTCAATACTAGTCCACAGACTATTGACTTTCTGGACCTAACTCTATTCATAGAGAAAGGAACCATCGAAACTAAAACCTTTTATAAAAAGTTAGATGCCAACACTTATCTGTTGGCATCTAGTCACCATAATCCGAGATGGATTAATAATATACCCAAAGGCCAGTTTCTACGAACGAAACGTAATTGCTCTCAAATAGAAGTGTTTAATACACAAGCAGAGGACCTCAGGGATAGATTTGTGGATAGGGAATTTAACTATACGAAGGTCTCGAGGGCATTGGAAACAGTGAGAAACATCCAGAGGGATGATCTGATACAGATGGATAAAACTAGAAGTGATAAATTACCTAAGGGTGGAGAATTCATTACATTTATCACAAAATATAATGCTATGGCCCCTAAGATAACTCAAATAATTAAAAAAACATTGGGGAATTTTACAGGGGGATATGGCACTAAGTACAATTCTACCAAAGAGTTCACAAATAGTTTTTAAAAAGGCAAATAACCTTAAACTACAGCTTTCCCCTAGTTGTCCATTGGATGCAGTGAAAAAATCTAATACAACATGGTTAAGGGAACTTAAAGGTTTCTTCACATGTAACAAATTTATTGGTTGCAAATATAGCTCCAGATGTAGAGATTTTAAATCCAACATTACAGGATCTATATTTCCAATCAAATCTTTCATCAACTGTAAGAGCTAGTTTACGGTCTACCTGTTGGAATGCCCCTGTGGGCTATAGTTTATAGGGCGGACAGGTAGACCATTAAAACGACGTTTTGCAGAACACATTTATAATATTAAAATAGGTTTTGAGACACATAGTGTCTCAAACCACTTTACAATTAAGCATAACCAAAATCCAGAGGGTTTGGTCTGTAAGGGTATAGATTGCCCCAAACAAAATTGGAGACGGGGAGATAAAATAAATCTAATATCACGGCGAGAAAGCTATTGGATCTATCCCTTAAAAACAGTAACCCCAAGATGTCTCAACATGATTTCGATTTGGCATAATTTCAATGGATAGCTAATTTGGTAAGCATCTTTATGGGGGTTCCTGGTCCTCCTTACTATACTCCTCTGACTCCTCTGTTCTCTTCCTAGTCTGCTTGCTACATGGTTTGTATAAGTATCTTTAGCAAAGTGAAGGTTAGTATAAGCCATTAGGATGATTATTTTAATGTATTGTAATTTATATTAATTGTTTTGTAACATGTAAAAATCGTTGCATTGTAATTTTATGGAATTTTTATGTAATACTTGTAAACACTTGTAGGGAATTTTTGCTGTGTTCATAAGTCTGTTCCGTGGCATTCTCCACTATAGTAATTATAGTCAGGTGTCCCTTTAAGGATAATTATCCTATCAGGGCCTCGGAACAGGCTTTCCATATGTTTAAATAGCACACTCTACAATCATAGCTCCATTACCCCTGAGGAAGTGACGTCAATAGTCACGAAACGCGCATAGGGTGGAGCTTAGACTGCACACATTGCTGCGTGCACGAACCGGCTGGGGGAGAGACTGTGGATGTTGACGTCATCTGAGGTTGACCTGGCGCTCTGAGTTGCGGCCGCAAGGAAGGGATACACTCGTGACTCAGCCTCCTTACACATCACACAACAGCTCCTCAAGCCTGCGGACGGCACGTCAAAATCTATGCAGTAAGGTCATATAGCATGTGAGTGCATTGACTGTTTTTGATCTTAAATCGTTTTTTATTAAATTGTACTGTACTACACCATTTGGCATTTCTATTATTCCTATGGTATCTGGCACTGCGGTTGATCTGTGTGGAGATAGCGTATAACACCTGAGGACACATATTCAACCTTTGAGTGTTCCAGACCGCCAGCTAAAGATACCTTTCAAGGCCTGTCTTTATCTACTTGGATGTAAGTAGATAGCAGCTGTGTGGATGAGATCTCCACTAATAGAGAGTACTGCGCAATGGTTTTTTCTGTCTTCTTTGATTCCAGATAATTACTTACCATCATAAGAAATCCAACAGAATCAATGGCGAAGATTCATGAACTGTTCTTCTTAAATCTCAGCACTGGGAACTTTGGTATCAGGTTAACACACATGATAGTGCGCCAAGGACTTTGTTCTCTGTATTACCAATCTGTCCATAGCCTTATGGAAAGGCTTGATATTTTGTCCTAGGCAGCCTCCCTTGTTCCCCCCATACCCTCCTTTATATTGGTGGTTGTGGGACTATATGACAAATTGGTTATCTTTGCACAGTTAGGATATATCATTTGTTACATTTATATTCATTAATTTGATTTAATGTCATTTTTTGTAATTTTCACATAACAATAGGTCGAGCGCTTGATTTGTAGTTTAAGTTCTCTCTATATCACTGTATTTTAATAGTGGTTTATTTTTGTTGTTTTGATTTTCAATGAGGGGGTTTATTTGAAGATTTTTTTTATTTAATGATGGTTTTGTTTTGTGTTGGAATAGTTAATTCTGGTGTTAATTTTGTTTTTGATCAATTGGTTGGTTGTAATTTTGTTGTGTTTACTTATTTAATTTTGGTGATTGTTTGGAATACATTGGATATTGTTGGTGGTTGATTTTTTTTGTAGGTTGATCATTGACTGGCATAGTGTTCTCCCTCCATACAGAGCATTGTTCCTCTTCTAAAAAAGAAGAATCCCAAATATTTTGATATTTTTCTTTTGTATAGGTTTTCTTTGGGTAAAAATGGGGTTCATAATCCCTTTCTCTCTAGGTATCCTCCAATATAGTAGTGTGGTGGGGTTTCTTATGGTGTTGTTTGTAATACCTAAAATTATCCCCATTCTGGTAGCTAGTTGATTTATAATGATTGTCAGTAGGGGAATGTTTTGTAGTGTAGGATTTTTTTTATCTGCATGCCATGGTGTACTCCACTTCGTTGATTATTTTCTTTCTCATATGAAAATATCCAAAGACAGATTTGGGGATCGCAGATATCACTGTATGTGGAGAAAGTAAACAATATATAGTGTAGTAATTTCTTACAAAGGAGACATCTTGGGTATAAGCAGAAATGGAGACTTACACTTTACCAGTGAATATATAGCAGTGGATGACCAAATGGATTGTCAGCTCAGGTGGGCTCAGCGTGTTTTTCCTCAATTTCAATAATGTGGCATGTACACATAGAAATGAAAGGTGGCCTGACTGCGTCGCGTCACTTCCGGCGGTCATCCGCGTCACTTCCAGTCCCGGACGATCCCGATTTAGGTGCCGCGGTGCAGGACAGTCACAGGAGCTTGCATGGCCTACTCAGTATTGACTCTACGCGTTTCGCTTCAAAAAATCTTCCTCAGGATCGTAGGATTATTGATTTTTAATCTACCAGAGACTCTATTAGTGGGTAGAAGCCCGCTGAGAGTCAAGCTAAAGACTGTAAACACCAGGGACTCTAGCCTGAAAGACTGGGTGGAAGCAGCGAGGAGAATTCCAAGCATCCGGTATCTCGCTCCATGACACCGGAAGTACGTAGTGGAGTGGCAGGAGGGAGGAAGCTGATCCCCAACAGGACACCAGGATACTAGCAGCCCAACCCCAGACGACAGCGCAACACCCCCTGAGTGGGAACACCCGAGGGACGAGCGCAGCACAGGGAGAGATAGTGGCAGTACCATCGGGTCCTGAATCGGCTCCTGAGGACATGTGCAGTACCGGTGAATCGGGGGGATCACCTACCGTTTGCTTCACTGGACAGCCCTGGCTTACATCTACATTGGGCCATCTCCTCTCAACACCCACACAGGCAAAGTTTTTTGGTTCCTTACTTATCTTTAGTTATGAAGTATAGTTTTATTGTCATATATATGGTTGTCTTTTTTTAGTGTAACACATTCTTATTGCTGTTTGTACATTTCTTGTCCATCATTACATCTGCTGCATACTACAAGCGCTCCTGTTTTTCTTTTATGCTTGTTTTGTTCTACATCCAGGATTGGTGATCCGTGGTTTTGGGGCAGCTTCCAGTCAGCAACTTGGACTTGAATTTATACTTTTTTCAACATCTACATCTACCTATAGGCATTGAACCTTTTGTCCTGTTACTATTGTGGACAGTGGACTATAACTTTAGACTCTGTGTGTACATACACACTTTTGTTACAACACATTTTGCCACGGCAAGGTTAGCACTGGTTCTGATCACATCTACACTGGCGACACACTTTATTAGAGCTCGGCTAGTCCCACGAATTCGGGTATACCCGGGTGTATTGAGATTTGTGACTGTTTTCTGCCCGAGTGCATTGAGGTATTTTCCAAGCAGGGATTGAAGCATTTTATTCCCGCTGGCTGCAATACTGCACAGTATATATATATATATACTGCATTACAATTCATGAATTTATGCCATCTGGTAGACACGCGAAGCATTGCAGCCTATTAAATCCTAATCATTATCATTTAACAGATCAGCCGCCCGTCAGCCAGGCATGAACCCAGGCTGGGAAGGCAAACGCAACGGGGCTTGTCAGAGGTGAGGAGCGGCGCATTCCAGGTATCTGCCAGGTACATACTGGGTATTTGCTCGAATAAAGTGTGTTGGTGCAGTACGCCTCCTTGGGGACTGATCCATGTCATTCACAACTGCTGTATGGTGCACCTCCTGTTGAGCAACTGTTCACCTGCTCGTCATCACACTTGTACCATATAGCTCAGTATTCCAGATAGTGGTGTATGCTTTGAATAGTCCCTCTTTCCAGGCTGTGGTTTTGTGTAGCACACTCTGTCCCACCCCCCATTCCCATTTGCTATAACCTGTAAGTGACCAACTGATTGTTCGGGACACTGTGACTGCAGAACTCTGAGTTGTTGAATTGCCTTATTTACATTGGGAGCATGTGAGTTGTTGGAGTTCACTGCTTTTGTGCTTTTTATCTACTGTATACAATTGATCTGTACTACATTATGTTTGCTTTCTTCTCTTATATTATTAGGAGGTCCAGTCACATTTCACTAGACCCAGTTCCTGATCATTTTTATCTGAATATGTCTGAAAACATCTATTACCACGTGGATGGGCATTTGAGAGTTTTTGTTCTCTTTTGAATCTTTGCTGTTAGCATGTTTGCACTGTGTATATATTTGACTTTTTTCATTAATCACGGAGAGTTCTTTGCGCTGTGAAATTTCTGTGATAATAGTTTTGTTCTACCTGGACTATAGCTGCAATCCAGAAAGTGTGCTGCTCCAAATTATTCTCTATTTTCTATTTAAGTCATATTTTTTTTGTAATGTTTCTTATTGTTTTTTCTACTTGTATAATGCTGTGCTTATGAAATGTATATGATTGACAATATGATTATATACTTGGATTTGTAATATAGCACTACAAAAATGTAATTGTTCTTTGATTTCTATACAGTATTTCATCAATTAACCTGCACCTTTGGACAGTATGCTTTACTGTTTATGATCATGTATCTGTCTTTGTCAATGGGTATATTGATGTCATCTATTAGTTTGAAGTCCCTGAGAGTAGGAAAAAGCAGGAGATTGGTGGGACTAAAGACCCATGAAAAATAGCGGAAACTCACTGGATGATTGCAAAATAAAAAAGATTTATTAATTACAAACTAAAAAACACTGAACAGAAAATACAAAGAGGACAAAAAATCTCCTCCCACGCATTTCGCACCAGAAAGGCGCTTTCTCAAGCAGTACAGCGGGTGAATGAAGAAGTTGGTTATTTAATACATCCTGCATTGTCAGACACATCTGAAATTTTTTTGATTAAATTGAAAGTGGCATTAACAGGTGTTGTGAATGCAAGTTGCAGCCTATCGTGAGATCCTATACTGGGTTCACAAAATCTCTGGACTTGGACTAAATGTCCCAGATCTATTTATTAATATGCTTAATAGCATATAGTGTTTTAGATGTAATAGAAAAAAGTGACCCTTATAGTATATCAAACTTATGGTTCAAATAGACAAAGTATCACTATAATATATAATGGAAAACAATTAACGTAGGATCAACCAACCTATTGCATGTTATATCAATTATAAACAGATTAATAAGGATTCAAATATGGATGAATAAATGTCCATAGGAAAGCATCAGACATAGTGAAAATATCCAAAGGACCCTCACAAACTAGATAGTTGTTGTAATAAGGTTGCTAAACCATGGTTATTACAACAAAAGGAATACATTCAGAGTGATTGTTACAATATTGTTACTCTCATAGGTTAAACTATGGCAGTGTCTACTGTACATATTCATTTTCATGTGGGTCACCCTAGACGTGTCTTCACTTTGCGCTTTCATTGCACATCACCCTGGTCTTACAGCCACCAACCCCTTCTAGAATCCAGATCCACTCTCTAACCGGCACACATATTTTACTTTTATATAGTATTCAGTTTCTCCTGACACATAATTATTTTCTGTTCGATGGGGGTTTCTATCTCCAAACACGTGGGACCGCTCACTCCAGAGCCTAAAATATGGGTTTCGTTGGAGACGAAGACAGTTGGATAGAGAGGAGATCTGTTTTATCAGACACACAAGTGCAATATATATCCCACAAACACACCTTTAGACACTCATGGAGAAACATCTGTACACAAAAAGGAGAACACCTGGGAGATATGTTTAACTTGAAACTGGATATCTTCTTGCTGCGCTGATATAATAAAGTCTTTCACCAGACATTATAGTCTAATAAAGTGGTTTATCTGCAGGTTGCAAATGCACATCGTTTCGGGGATCTCCCTCCCTCAGGAGAATTATTCTGATTTGTTAATGTAGCTTTGTGGATCTGGTCTTTATTGTCATACTCTGGTATATTTTTAACTAATAATGGCAATATTAATACTTTACAAACAAAGGGCAAAAAAGAAAAACATTGTTTATTCACAATTTATGTGTACATTCTTGGACCAACAAACATACAAATATGATGCAGTTTCAAACCAATAAAGAACATTTGGTTCCCATGGAAACATTAAGTGTGGAAGAAAATCTAAGAATACTGTAAAATACTTCATTATGTCTGTATTTTTCATATACATTCTATACATATATGGATGTATTTTAAGTACAGCCCCACCGCACAAATAATAATAAACTTAATTATTTAAAGGATTTCTTAAAAGTTTGAAAGATTAGGATTTTTAAATACCTATAGGCCTCCATTATACAGAGAGGTGTTGAAAGGCAAGGTTATCAATGTATTATCAAAGCACAATATTAAAATAAGTGGAAGTCATACTTCTTTAAAAAATCTAATTGTATAGTAGGTACTGTACATTGCCACATTTCTACATACGGTATCTGTCACACGTTGCCTTGTACAAGTACACTTATCCATCTACATTAAGGGGGAAACAAATGTAGTCATAACCAAATGCAGACAAAATTGAACAATCAAATAAGGTGCTAAGCAATCCTGAATAATGTAAATAAATTTGCTCCTCAAACACAAATATTATTTTAAACTAGGTACCAGTTTCTTCTCTAAAAGACTATCAATGCATTGACATGTAGGTAAGTACAGTACTGTAGTATACTCTTACTGATATGTTTGAATAAAAGTTATGAAGCTACATTACAGTAGCTGTCACTCACATTCGGTTATCAGAACAATTCCAACAATGGAAATACATTGTGGCCTTGTAATTTTCTACTAAGTCAGCCATAGATTAGAAGCATTTTTTTCTAGCTTTTGAAAGTCTTTTTATCTTTTTTTTTTTGCATGCTGTTATTTATTATTGTTCCTTCAAACTGTCACATTTAGTTCAACTCGGTGATTTATCAGTACTGCTTGATATGCAGTAGAATGAGTCTATGATTAGCAATATTCTGGACACCTGGTTCAAAAGATATGATGGATCACCAGTACTGTACTTCGGCATTCATTTTATGAGACAGGAAAATGATATGTATACAGTATGTTGCTTATTGTACATGTAATACAATGTCCTATTTTTATTTTATTTTATTTGTATTTTTTATCTTTTCTCATTGTTCAGGGTTTTCCTTGCTACAGATAGCTTATAGTTATTTTGATAATTTGTGTTGTTTCTCCTACATTTTCCTTTATTACTGTACGTCGTTTTCTATTGCATGCTAATAGTACCAATTTATTATATTGATTTATTTGTTTCTTTCCTCCTCTTGTACCTAAAAGTGTAAATCTCCTTTTCACTCGCCTTATTTCCCTAGAGATCTACAGTATACATATTTCTGTGGCCAGTTTAAATCACATGGATTTTACTATTTCATGATAGGAAAACATTGGGTTTTTTTTTTTTGCAAATAGAAATAAATAATAAATATTAATAATAATATAATAATAATATTACCGCCCCTTTGGCATTCGAAATTCCACAGGAACCGGTGTGGATTATTCTTACACAGGTTGAGGTCCCTATACCCTTAAAACATCCATGTTAATGAACTTATTATCTTATTTACCTCTCTTAAACTCTACTTTTGTTAAGAAAAAATATATCACATGTATTAACATAACCTTTACTCATTTTATCTGAAATAATTGAAAGCATAGAATGCCTTGTTAAAATGGAAGATGATAAAGGAAGGAAGGCAGCAACTTTTGCACATTTCTACTCGTGTTTTTTGTTATTTCATTTTTTATGGTTTTGCGTTATTATAACATTATGAAAACAAATACACTTTTTTTATTACTCAAAGTTTGCCTTTTTTTCACAGGTGTAGGGAAATGGAAAGGTAGAGCACAAAATAGGAGTTCAGTTGGGGAAAGCTAAAGTATAGATAATTCACAAACAATTTACAACATATCATCAAACAATAGTACAAAGAGTTTGGTAGGGGAGTTGTATGGGTCAGTATTTACGGATGCAGTCAATTCTGATAGGGGAAAGAGAGAGGGAAAAAAAGGACGGTGGGAAAGAAGGGCAAAAAAATCATTCTGTGGTCCCAGGGTTACACAGGGTGCATATGGGGATGAGACAAGGTGGACTCTAGTACAGTGGTATAATATACCCAGTCAGAGCAGTGTCATTAGAACTATGTTGTCCTCTCTTTGCATACAGGTACCATGGGGACCAGATTTTATGGAACCTGCTAACATTATTATTTAATCATCCAGCCCACTGGGGAAGATGTTGTGGAAATCTTGTGGAGTTTGGATGGGGTAAGATACCAGTGATACAGTAGTTTATAAGAATTCTACTTTAATTTGTATAAATTAATTATGTGCTGTGGACTCCTTTATCTGTCAAGTCATCAAGCTCAAGTATTATCCTCAGTTCCCTTTGCTAAGCAACCATATGGCTGCCTTTAGTGTTACCATCTTTAGCAAATAAGATTTGATAGATGTTGGATGTGATGCTTTTAATTGCTTCCCCCTTGTCACAGAGAGACTCAAATCGAGTCTCAGACTTAGCAGGCTTGTTATTGGAAACAAAGTGGTGCAGCTGGTAATATCGTAGAAATTCAGAATGTGTCAACTGAAAATGCTCTTGTAGCAAGGGAAAGGATACAATCTGGCCTTTATTTAGCAAGTTGAAGGCTGAGTGGAGCTCCAGCTTCATCCAGAGTTGGAAACCCCCAGCTCCATGCCTGGTGGGAATGCAAGATAGTCAAGGGGGAGCGGGTATTTGATGGGGCATAAACTGATTTATTTAAGTCTGAGAAGTGGCAGAGGATGGGATTTGAGGAAATCTCCTTCAGTCTTGAACTGTTGGGTAGACAAAGGATATCCCTGAGCATCACTGGTCCACACAGAAGGACTCTATTTTTACCCACTTTCTGTCTCCTAATTCACAATGCCAGTAAATCAGCTGCCCAAGTGGGGTGGCCTTGTAATATTTACTAAAGTTTGGTATGGCCAAACCCCCTGAATATGTGGGCCTTTGCAATATTGACTGGTAAGCCTGGGGCCTCTTGTGATTCCATATAAATGTGGATATTAGAAATATTGCACCAGTACATTTTCCCAGTTCAATTACACACTTGACCTCATTGAAAACTTTTAGGAGGGTAGTTATCACGGTTTGAATGATAGCCAGATTATAGTTGGTTAAATAATTTTGTCTTTGTATATTAATCACTTAATTGGGAGTGAACACATTTTTCCATGACTTTGGATAGTATTGGGAGAAGAGAGATTGGCCTGTAGATTGAGACACTATTTTTGTCCCCATTTTTGAAGTTTGGGGCAACTCTGCCAGTTTTCCAGTTCTTAGGGATATGGCCTGCAGACAAAATATAGTTGATTAGGGAAGCAAGTGGTATGGCAATGGTTAGAGCACTGAGTCATAGGAACTTAGATTGCAGCAGGGCAGGTTCACATTGGCTGCTTAATTTTAATTTCATGAGTGCTTGTGTAATCTCCTCTTCAGATACTGGGACAAATTGAAAAAAATTTGGGCAGTGTTGGGAGCGGGGGGGGGGGGGAGCAATAGGTGTTTTCCTAGAATGAGCTTCATATTTGTAGTTCGGGTTGCGCTTTGCTAATTGGGATGTAGCACCTCCCACAAAGTATTAATTGAATGCATTTGCAATTTCAGTGGGATTTGACAGAATAATATCATTCTTTTTTTATATTAGATAGTTATTGATGGCTATAAGGCTGGAATATATTGTCGATGACCTTCCAGAAGTTTGCTGAATGTTATATATTTAGGTGAAGATTGTCAGATTAATACTGGGCTTTTGTAAGTCTTGTTTGCCTTGTGCGTGTATTCCGCATGCATCTGTAGATATTAAGATTCTTTGTTGTGCCAGCCACCCATAGGCAAGCACCCCCTCCCCCCCATGAAAAATAAACATTTGTTTTCCCAACCCACCCCCTCCCCATGTAGAAAGCAGGGGTATTCCAGAGTTGAACTGTATTTGTTCAGGCTCCGAGTACCCTGTGCTTCCTGAGATAAATACCTCCTTAGGGGGTGCTGGTATTTCCTGCTCAGGTTTAAATACTCCCTGTCACTTGGGCCAATAGGAAGCCATGAAGTCATAGGGGGCTTCCTACTGGCTCATGTGACAGGGACATTTACACCTGCGCACCGAATACTGGCACCCCCTAAGGAGGTATGCATCTCAGGAAGCAGGGATTCCCCAGAGCCAAAATGAATGCTGTTCAGCTCTTGAGATCCGCTGCTTCAACCCCACATCTAAAATAAAAGGAAACCAGCAGTGCTGCTAAACTTTCCCTCTTGCCACTGCCTGCGATATGCCGAACCTAGGTGGTGCCTTACCTGCTTACCACCTAGGGAAAGGCCTGCTCCCACCACACTTCCTCCGCTACCCTTCCACAATGCATTTTTCTCTAAACTCCCAGAACACAAATGCAAACGTACACTCACTATCAACTGAACATACATTAAAAAAGCAATGCAAAATCACACTTAATTCAACAAAATCCTTTAATCGAAAAACACTGACAGTGGCATAAGAACAACATTAAGCGATCTATCTCAACAAACACAAACAAACACAAAATAGACCAGCAACTCCTTTGTTCAGCTTGAATCTCCTAGCACTCAGACAGCATTGCCAAAGTACTGTAACTTTGTAAAATAGCTCATTATATGCATAGTTGTACAGAAAGAGTTAATACCACAATATCAAAATATGATTTCATCTTGCCCACAAGTATATCTGCAGGAAGTAAGAAAAGTCAGTTTCTCAAAAGCAGTACAATAACTGGATGAACTGAATACATTCATCCTAGCAATTGCTAGTTATAGGGTGAGGAAAACAATTTATATTCAAACAGTTAGACAAGAATTGCCAATGTACCATAAGAGACTTATTTATTTTCTCACTAAGAGGTAAATTTAAGAAAGTAAAAGATGATAAAAGCAATATGATTTGTATTCAGTCAACCCTTACCATGGAAAGAATAGGGACTGTGGGATATTCGTCCTTGTGAACTTGAATATAACATTGTGAAATATTTATCAAACTTCAGGAGTATTGCTCTGTAGTTTATGCAGAATTAATTGAATCAGCATCCATTTCTCCTGCCAGGTTAGAAGCACTAGGAATGCAAATGCAGGTATCTTTTTTTTCTTTCTTATAAGTTATACTAAATACTTGTATACATTTTGAGATGTGTTCATACAGTTAGGTCCGGAAATAATTGGACACTGACACCATTTTCATAATTTTGGCTCTGTACGCCACCAATGGATTTGAAATGAAACAACCGAGATGCAATAGAAGTGCATACTTTCAGGTTTAAGTCAAGGGGTTGAACAAAAATATCGTATGAAACGTTTAGGAATTGCAACCATTTTCATACACAGTCCCCTTATTTCAGGGGCTCAAATGTAATTGGACAAATGAACACAATCATAAATAAAATGTTCATTTTTAATACTTTGTCGAGAATCCTTTGCTGGCAATGACTGCTTGAAGTCTTGAATGCATGGACATCACCAAACGCTGTGTTTCCTACTTTGTGGTGCTTTGCCAGGCCTTTACTGCAGCTGTCTTCAGTTGTTGTTTGTTCGTGGGTCTTTCTGCCTTAAGTTTTGTCTTCAAGTGAAATGAATGCTCGATCGGGTTGAGATCAGATGATTGACTCAGCCATTGCAGAATATTCCACTTCTTTGCCTTAAAAAACTCCTGGGTTGCATTCGCAGTATGTTTTGGGTCATTGTCCATCTGTAAAGTGAAGCGCCGTCCAATCAACTTCGCTGAATTTGGCTGAATATGAGCAAACAATATATCCCTATACACTTCAGAATTCATCCGGCTGCTTCTGTCTTCTGTCACATCATCAATAAACATTAGTGACCCAGTGCCATTGTAAGCCATGCATGCCCATGCCATCACACTGCCTCCACAGTGTTTTACAGATGATGTGGTATGCTTCAGATCATGAGCCGTTGCAAGCCTTCTCCATACTTTTTTCTTCCCATCATTTTGGTTCAGGTTGATCTTAGTTTCATCTGTCCAAAGAATGCTGTTCCAGAACTAGGCTCGATTTTTTTAGATATTGTTTGGCAAAGTCTAATCTGGCCTTTCTGTTCTTGAGGCTTATGAATGGTTTGCACCTTGTGGTGAACCCTCTGTATTTGCTCTTGTGAAGTCTTCTCTTTATGGTAGACTTTGATAATGACATGCCTATCTCCTGGAGAGTGTTCTTCACTTGGCTGGATGTTGTGAAGGGGATTTTCTTTACCATAGAAAGGATCCTATGATCATCCACCACTGTTGTCTTCCGTGGATGTCCAGGCCTTTTTGTGTTGCAGAGCTAACCAGTGCGTTCTTTTTTTCTCAGAATGTACCAAACTGTTGATTTTTCCACTCCTAATGTTCCTGCTATCTCTCTGGTGGATTTTTTTTTTGTAGCCTAAGAATGCCCTGTTTCACTTGCATTGAGAGCTCCTTTGACCGCATGTTGTGGGTTCACAGCAACAGCTTCAAAATGCGAATACCACACCTGGAATCAACTCCAGACCTTTTACCTGCTTAATTGATGATGAAATAACGAAGGAATAACCCACACCTGTCCATGAAACAGCTTTTGAGTCAATTGTCCAATTACTTTTGGTCCCTTGAAAAAGAGGGGGCTACATATTAAAGAGATGTAATTCCTAAACCCTTCCTCCAATCTGGATGTGAATACCATCAAATTAAAGCTGATAGACTGTACTTTAAGCCCATATTATTTAACTGTAACTTGAATTTATTTTGGTACACAGCCGAAATAACAAAACTTGTATCAGTGTCCAATTATTTTCCGGACCTAACTGTATATTGTCCTTCGTATTTTTAGTCTTAGTTTTAATTTTGCTGAAGGGAAAATTATCACCCAGATTTTTCTATAACAAAGTATTTTCTTTTTGTTTTAATTGAAGATTTATGAGGTCTTTATGTCATTTTGTATTATTATCATGGGTTCCATGTGTGACTATCTTCTGCTGTAGGTCACATCCCGGAAGGTGGCGGGACTTCCAATTAGGATTGCTACAAAACAGTTGGTGATGGGTATGTTATTTACTCTTTGAAAATGCACCAACACCGGCACCTAACACATTAGAGGTATCTTATCTCCTAGTTGAATATTTATTTTTTGCCATGTGTTGCCAAATTAATTCATTTTTAATTCAAATTGTTAGCACTTTAGCCCTTCAGTCATTTTTTTCTGCTGTGCATCGCTATTTGGTCTATTCTTTTTTTTTGTATCTATTGAACCTTCTGGCAGGAAGAACGCCATCGGAGATTCAATCAGCTGTAATTTGTGACTATGGAAGGCTACCATTAATAGGACGGGAGACATTCTTCCATTTATAATATTTATTTTATGTCTGGTATTTTGTATTGATCTAAAAGACAGGACATTGTCGACTTGAGATGGATCACCTGAGATCGCTTATTTGCCGGTGGCCATGGATTCTGGTCTTCCATTGCTTACCATTGGTGTTTAAACATCTTGATCAATTAGACTCACAGCTATTTAATACAAAAATAGAACAAAAGTGTCCAATAGCTTTGCTGCAGAGCCTATTTGGAGTGATATCTGTCCTGTTTCCAACACATGAACACTCCTTTATTGAGGAATCTCATGGAGAATATTATTAAATATACCACCAGTGTCCGGAGAGTTTAAAAGGTAGTAAAAAAAAATATATATATATATATATATATATATATCCTGTGTAGTTTTGGGGCTATAGTTCTGTCCTCCTCCTTGCAGCAATACCTGGTATGGGCAGGTTTGCCAAGAGCAATCATGGGTTTTCCCCACACATGCTGTGCAGTGAGTCAGTGAAGGTAGTGTCATCAGGCTCTGTGTCCAATTAGAGACACAGGGGTGGTGCCTATTCGAGTTTACTTAATGTACTGCAACATCCTATTTAGTGAGCTGGTCTCTACCTTGATAGAGACAGGGTACCTGTGCCAAGCTGCAAGGGCTCTAGTAGGCTTGAGGCCCTCCGTTTTGGGAGTTTGGGTAGACCCATACCTCCTATCCTACCAGGGGATAGGGGAAGAGCTAGAACCACTCTCTTGGTGCCCTTGGCTGAGAGTGAGTTCAGGGACATCCTGAGGGAGAAGACCTGGTGAGTACTGCTGCTGAATAGAGAAGAGCAAATAAAGAGCTGCAACATTTTACCTATACCTCCTGCCTGAGACTGCAGTATATTGGGAGGAGGGGGACGAGTTCTTTTGCAGATACTTCACCCCATACAGCTGGGGGCTACACAAGATGGAGGCGCTGCACCTGTGAGTAGAATTTGGGCACAACCACAGAAGCCTGTCTTGTTATTCCCCTACAACACCATGCGGGAGACTCAAGGCCCCCTGTTACCAGCAGGTATGCACCACTCAGACCGATGTAACCAGAGCAGTATTTCCCCTAGGAGACCCTATGTGATATTGGGTGAGGGAAACAGGTTACATATATATATATATATATATATATATATATATATATATATATATATATATATACACATATATATATGTATGTATGTATGTATGTATGTATGTATGTATGTATGTATGTATGTATGTATATATATATATATATATATATGTATATATATGTATATATATATATATATATATATATATATATATATATATATATATATATATATATGTGTGTGTGTATATATATGTATATATATGTGTATATATATATATATATATATATATATATATATATATATATATGTGTTCAAAAAGCGGGGGGAAAAATGAGGGGAGGGGTGGGAAAGAAAAACCTTGCATCTACTTTTACAAATGTCACGCCACCATAAGTCAAAGAAATTATGTTGTTTACTTTACATAAGTAAGGTTTGGCGGTGCTCACGGGTTATGAATAATATGAGTGAAAAGAGAAAAAAGTAACCCGTATGGGAGCACTCAGATATGCAATTGATATATTTAGTTTATTTATTTTGACACAGTGCAAAAAAGGATAGATAAACAGTACATATTAAAAACACTTAAAAAATAGACTTGGACCCCTGTCACGGGTGCTACCCTTAAATACAGGTGAACAACACTAGGGAACAGTTCAAATTGTTAACCCTAAGCATGAAAAGGATAGTGACTCAAAAATCACTAGGGTAAATCAAAGTATCACAACAGGTTAATGGGTTCTCAGGCACCTATACAAGGCTAAATAATACACACTACACACCAAAAGATAGACTAATCAAAGTGTTAATGACAGTCTCAAAGCGTCCCACATCTACATGAGCATACAGTGTATATAGTCAATACCAGCAGAGTGAGTATGTCACTTGTAGGAACAGGTGGTAAAATGAATTGATGACCCTATATGTATAGAGCAATAAAGTGTGTTTTTAGCATATAAAGGAAAATGCCTGATGAGCGCCTATTAAATAACCTGGTGTTTGAAGTCAGTATCCCTAATGAAAAAAGTGAATGAAATGTCACAGTCCAAAAAAGATTAGTTGCACAAGTTCAGGGTAGCATAGTTACGTGAACCATGGGTCAGGGGTCCTGTCTAGCACCCCCACTCCGACGCGTTTCGTCCAGAGACTTTGACTAGGAGTGGTGAGGGAGCTGAAGCTGGGGACTGTTTATGTAGGGATATTATTCACGCCAAAATTGGATGAGGGCGGCAGCAGCTGCAGGTGCTTAAGCAGGATTAGTTCCTGTATGCCGTGTCTGCGTGTCAGACTGGCACGCATAGTGTCCGCGCGGGTAGTCTGCGCATGCGTAGCTTGTAAATGCTAAGTTCAACAGTCATATCTGCTGCGCATGTGCGAAAAACGGCCTGCCCCTCTCCATGTCTAATATGCAGGTGCATGGGGCTTCACGATACTCTTGTAGTGCGTGTTAGCTAGGATCGCATATCGCGCATGCGCACTAAGCATATCTATAGATCCGTGCGGTTCTGCACAGTCACGCCAGCTAAACATGAATGTGGTGGCAGAAACAGATGTCTGTTATCACATATATGCATGATATTGATAGAGTCAATGTAATTGTGGTACACAAATGTTTAGACAGAGCCGCAGCAAGCCTAATTCAGAACAAAACTGGGTAGTACCACAAAAAACGCCCATATCTAGGCATTATGACAGCGCTCCCTAAAGGAAAGGAGGCTGCAGTGTACTTGATGTTGTCTGTTAATAAAATATAGTGACCTCAATGTTTAGACAGTACGTTGAAATATGTTTCATCAGCATTAATACATTGATACATTGATAACGCCACCCTGCACCTTTCACAGTTGATTGCATATAGATATGTTATAATGAACTATAGGCCCTCAGTAATAGAGCCAAATAACAAGACACAGCCAGCCTTGTGTGTTACATAAACAAGGGGGAAAGGGAATGAAAAACATGTAAATCATGTATCGGTATGGTCAAAGTTTGACAGAGTCCAGGCAGTAATGCATGAGTCCATAATGTCCAAGTAATTTCTCTTCATAACTCCTGAATTGTGCCTTGAAAGTTTAGACCAGATATAGCCAAACTGTAAACGTTCTGGCATCCACAGTTAAGGTCAGCGCATGGAGATGAATTCCTTCCGTGTGGTTGCTGATGACTTATAGTGTCTCTGGGTTGTATTAGTCAATCGATGTTGTCCAATGTTATGTGGTTATTGCATCGGGTAGAAACTTGATTACATGGGTATGACGTCTTGGGAAGATGTATTCCAAGATCCATAATTAATATGGTCAGTAGTCAAGAAGATCTCTAGCTTCAGCCTCTCAATGGCATGTAGTATCTACAAGATTAGACAAAATACATGCAGTAAGTGCACTCATCAGGTTGAATATAAACTATTTTACCTGTATACGGGCAGAGTTTGAGCAGTGTATTACAAAAACATGGCGTAGCCAATATAGTCATTCAGACCTTTCGGGATCATTGAGTTGATTTGTGTGATCCACCTGGTCTCTTTTTTTAGGAGAGTTTTTTCCAGGTCGCCTCCACGTATGCCAAGGGAGACTTTGTCAAGCGCAAAAGCCCTTAATAGCGTAGTGTCTGCCGCATGTTTGTTCAGAAAGTGCCTCGCGACACTAGTTATTTTTTTAAAACCATCAAGGTCCCTTTGCGCATTCTTAATGTTCCTGACATGTTCTAAGACCCGAAATCTAAACTCTCTTGTAGTCATGCATACATAAGGCAGATCACAAGGGCATAAGATACAATAAATCACCCCTTTAGATTTGCAGTTGAGCATGGAGCGAATTGTATAGACATGGGTCTTTTGGCTATTTGTGAATGTTAGTTTGTTTTCCATATGTTTGCACGCTGAGCAGTTGGAACATTTGGTGAACCCTATGCGTGGGGTAACAGACAAAAAGGTTTTATCAACATGTGGGATGTAATGAATGTTGACTAGGGTATCTTTAAGATTTGGTGCCCGGCGGCTAGTCATAGTGACTTGTTTCCCCAGGGCTTGTGCCAGGTCAGGATCAGTCATTAACACCCCCCAATGTTGTTGTAAGACCCCACGTAATAGTGGCCATTGCTGATTAAAAGACCCCACAAAGCGGATGACTTTTTTATCTTTTGTCTTACGCTTGGGTTGTAAAAGGGAGGTACGGGTCTTGCTCAGGCTATTACGGTACCCTTTCTCTACCATGGTCTTACTATAGCCTCTTTGTTGGAATCTTAATTTCATTTCCCTGGATCGTAAGTCAAAGTCATGAGTTGACGAGACATTTCTCTTCAATCTGAGAAACTCGCTTGTGGGGATACCTTTCACTTGGTGGGGGGGATGGAAGCTATTGGCATGCAAGATCGAGTTTGTGGCGGTATGTTTCCGAAAGATGTCGGTACATAGTACTCCACCCTCACCGATACTGATTGTCAAGTCCAAAAACTCGATTTTTGTTGGACTTGACTGAAACGTCAGTCTGATGTTTAGGTCGTTGTGGTTGAGGGCATCGATAAACGCAGTAAATCCACCGGCAGTACCTCGCCAGAGGACAAGCACGTCATCGATGTACCTCAACCACAACAGGACATTTTGTGTGTACTCAATATTCACATCGGTGAACACCACCTCTCTCTCCCACCAGCCCAGGAAGAGATTGGCATAGGAGGGTGCACAAGTCACTCCCATAGCAGTTCCTCTTTTCTGCAGATAGTATCTGTTTTTAAAGATGAAATAATTATGGGACAATATAAAGTTCAGCAGATTAATTATCAGCTCAATCAGGTCACCTGAGAGATTTTGCATAGACAGGTAAAATTTGGCGCTTATAAACCGTCTTTATGATGGATGCATGTGTAGAGAGATTCTACATCGCAAGTCGCGAGGAGAACGCCCTCTTCAACCGTGATGTTCTCCAATTTGGACAATACATCCATGGTGTCCCTTAAAAACGATGGTAATGTTTCAACAGACAGTTGCAAGAAGAGATCAATGAATCTGCATATGGGCTCGCTCAGACCCCCTATGCCTGATACTATGGGTCTACCTGGGGGGGTGGGAGAGATTTTTGTGTATCTTTGGCAATATATAGAAGGTGGGTACGACCGGACATTTTGTCACCAGGGCATCCATGTTGTGCTGAGTAATTACCCCATCCAGGACGGCACCTCGGAGTAATCTCTCGAGCTCCTCCATGAACTTAATAGTGGGATCCCTACTCAGCTCAGCATAGCACTGGATGTCTCTAAGTTGTTTAAAGACTTCTCGCTCATACATCACCTTCGGCCATATGATCACATTGCCCCCTTTATCGCTCGGTTTGATCTCCACCTCCTTAAGGTCGCGTAGCTCTGCAACAGCTCGTCTTTCAGCCTTGGACAAATTCTGTTCACCTTTCTGGATGTGAATTTTATTGAAACCCTCCATAACAAGTTTTGCATAAACTTCCACCTGTGGGCACACTTGCCATGGTGGGCAGAAGCTGGACTTAGGTTTAAGTTTGGACAATAGCATACTCTGGTCAAATTTAATGACACCCTGTTCAGAATGTAGTGTGTTGAGGTCCTCTAGGGCTAATATTTCCTGTTCATTCCATTCCATTAAAAGGGGCGTATCCTGGTCTGGGTCATGTGGTTTAGCGAAGTACTTGTGTAAGAGCAGCTTCCGGCAAAATAGCTGTAGGTCTTTTGACCATTCAAAAAGATCCATAGACATGGTGGGGCTAAAGGAGAGGCCCTTCTGTAAAACACTTAATTGATCTGCACTTAAAATAGTGTCTGACAGGTTTATTACTGTAAGGGTTTCAGTGGGCTCTGAAGGCTTAGACATTGGATCTGGCAGTCCAATTAATTTCTTTTTCTTAATTGCCTTTTTCCCTCTTCTTGTCCTCCTTTTTGTAATGTACTCCTTGCCCCTTTGTCTAAAAAAGCCTTTTCCCTATGTGTGCTAGTGTCAGGACCCCCCTCTAGGTCAGACGACTCTATATCTGAGGCTGTTATTTCAGAGGAGGTGGATGCTGTAGTGGTTCTCTGTTGATTTTTTTATTTTTTGTTAAATCTTTTCCCTTTTTGCCACTTGTACACTTTGTTGTTTTTATAATCGTCTTGATCTCTATCAAATTTTTTCTTTTTGAATGCTATTAATTCTTTCTCAAATTTTTCAAGATCTAGTTCTATTTTGGCAAAAGATTGTGTTTCCGCTTCTGAGAGTCCTGATTTAATTGACTCTATTTGGTCGGATACCTCCACCACTGTTGCTTTGTCATGCTCAATCAAGATTTGCAATAATTGGAATGAGCATGTTGTCAGTGCATCCTCCCATCTTTGTTTGTATTTGGTGTCTATAAAGTCAAAAGAGGGGAAGGTTTGGAGACGAAGACCCCTAGGAATAAATTTATATTCTGTATATTTTTCAAGTGCTGTCTTTGTCCACCAAACCCGCAACCTCCTCTGTGATAGATGTTTGAGATTTCTTAATTTGTCTGCACTCCCATCGCTGTGTGGTGTCTGTGGCTGCGTGTTATCTGATGGATCTATATTGAATGCTGCATCTGCAGTTGCTTTCCTATTCACCTCATTGGCGAAAAAATCCATGAAAACAATGTGTCAAATAAATATAAGTGAGCCAAGGTTAGTTGAAATCCAACACAGTGGATAAGTTAATTATATTCAAAAAGCGGGGGGAAAAATGAGGGGAGGGGTGGGAAAGAAAAACCTTGCATCTACTTTTACAAATTTCACGCCACCATAAGCCAAAGAAATTATGTTGTTTACTTTACATAAGTAAGGTTTGGCGGTGCTCACGGGTTATGAATAATATGAGTGAAAAGAGAAAAAAGTAACCCGTATGGGAGCACTCAGGTATGCAATTGATATATTTAGTTTATTTATTTTGACACAGTGCAAAAAAGGATAGATAAACAGTACATATTAAAAACACTTAAAAAATAGACTTGGACCCCTGTCACGGGTGCTACCCTTAAATACAGGTGAACAACACTAGGGAACAGTTCAAATTGTTAACCCTAAGCATGAAAAGGATAGTGACTCAAAAATCACTAGGGTAAATCAAAGTATCACAACAGGTTAATGGGTTCTCAGGCACCTATACAAGGCTAAATAATACACACTACACACCAAAAGATAGACTAATCAAAGTGTTAATGACAGTCTCAAAGCGTCCCACATCTACATGAGCATACAGTGTATATAGTCAATACCAGCAGAGTGAGTATGTCACTTGTAGGAACAGGTGGTAAAATGAATTGATGACCCTATATGTATAGAGCAATAAAGTGTGTTTTTAGCATATAAAGGAAAATGCCTGATGAGCGCCTATTAAATAACCTGGTGTTTGAAGTCAGTATCCCTAATGAAAAAAGTGAATGAAATGTCACAGTCCAAAAAAGATTAGTTGCACAAGTTCAGGGTAGCATAGTTACGTGAACCATGGGTCAGGGGTCCTGTCTAGCACCCCCACTCCGACGCGTTTCGTCCAGAGACTTTGACTAGGAGTGGTGAGGGAGCTGAAGCTGGGGACTGTTTATGTAGGGATATTATTCACGCCAAAATTGGATGAGGGCGGCAGCAGCTGCAGGTGCTTAAGCAGGATTAGTTCCTGTATGCCGTGTCTGCGTGTCAGACTGGCACGCATAGTGTCCGCGCGGGTAGTCTGCGCATGCGTAGCTTGTAAATGCTAAGTTCAACAGTCATATCTGCTGCGCATGTGCGAAAAACGGCCTGCCCCTCTCCATGTCTAATATGCAGGTGCATGGGGCTTCACGATACTCTTGTAGTGCGTGTTAGCTAGGATCGCATATCGCGCATGCGCGCTAAGCATATCTATAGATCCGTGCGGTTCTGCACAGTCACGCCAGCTAAACATGAATGTGGTGGCAGAAACAGATGTCTGTTATCACATATATGCATGATATTGATAGAGTCAATGTAATTGTGGTACACAAATGTTTAGACAGAGCCGCAGCAAGCCTAATTCAGAACAAAACTGGGTAGTACCACAAAAAACGCCCATATCTAGGCATTATGACAGCGCTCCCTAAAGGAAAGGAGGCTGCAGTGTACTTGATGTTGTCTGTTAATAAAATATAGTGACCTCAATGTTTAGACAGTACGTTGAAATATGTTTCATCAGCATTAATACATTGATACATTGATAACGCCACCCTGCACCTTTCACAGTTGATTGCATATAGATATGTTATAATGAACTATAGGCCCTCAGTAATAGAGCCAAATAACAAGACACAGCCAGCCTTGTGTGTTACATAAACAAGGGGGAAAGGGAATGAAAAACATGTAAATCATGTATCGGTATGGTCAAAGTTTGACAGAGTCCAGGCAGTAATGCATGAGTCCATAATGTCCAAGTAATTTCTCTTCATAACTCCTGAATTGTGCCTTGAAAGTTTAGACCAGATATAGCCAAACTGTAAACGTTCTGGCATCCACAGTTAAGGTCAGCGCATGGAGATGAATTCCTTCCGTGTGGTTGCTGATGACTTATAGTGTCTCTGGGTTGTATTAGTCAATCAATGTTGTCCAATGTTATGTGGTTTATGCATCGGGTAGAAACTTGATTACATGGGTATGACGTCTTGGGAAGATGTATTCCAAGATCCATAATTAATATGGTCAGTAGTCAAGAAGATCTCTAGCTTCAGCCTCTCAATGGCATGTAGTATCTACAAGATTAGACAAAATACATGCAGTAAGTGCACTCATCAGGTTTTTCGCACATGCGCAGCAGATATGACTGTTGAACTTAGCATTTACAAGCTACGCATGCGCAGACTACCCGCGCGGACACTTTGCGTGCCAGTCTGACACGCAGACACGGCATACAGGAACTAATCCTGCTTAAGCACCTGCAGCTGCTGCCGCCCTCATCCAATTTTGGCGTGAATAATATCCCTACATAAACAGTCCCCAGCTTCAGCTCCCTCACCACTCCTAGTCAAAGTCTCTGGACGAAACGCGTCGGAGTGGGGGTGCTAGACAGGACCCCTGACCCATGGTTCACGTA
This sequence comes from Ascaphus truei, assembly GCF_040206685.1. Lineage (NCBI taxonomy): Eukaryota > Metazoa > Chordata > Amphibia > Anura > Ascaphidae > Ascaphus > Ascaphus truei. The sequence goes on along the minus strand of NC_134483.1, from coordinate 100,940,001 downwards.
ACTATGCTACCCTGAACTTGTGCAACTAATCTTTTTTGGACTGTGACATTTCATTCACTTTTTTCATTAGGGATACTGACTTCAAACACCAGGTTATTTAATAGGCGCTCATCAGGCATTTTCCTTTATATGCTAAAAACACACTTTATTGCTCTATACATATAGGGTCATCAATTCATTTTACCACCTGTTCCTACAAGTGACATACTCACTCTGCTGGTATTGACTATATACACTGTATGCTCATGTAGATGTGGGACGCTTTGAGACTGTCATTAACACTTTGATTAGTCTATCTTTTGGTGTGTAGTGTGTATTATTTAGCCTTGTATAGGTGCCTGAGAACCCATTAACCTGTTGTGATACTTTGATTTACCCTAGTGATTTTTGAGTCACTATCCTTTTCATGCTTAGGGTTAACAATTTGAACTGTTCCCTAGTGTTGTTCACCTGTATTTAAGGGTAGCACCCGTGACAGGGGTCCAAGTCTATTTTTTAAGTGTTTTTAATATGTACTGTTTATCTATCCTTTTTTGCACTGTGTCAAAATAAATAAACTAAATATATCAATTGCATACCTGAGTGCTCCCATACGGGTTACTTTTTTCTCTTTTCACTCATATATATATGTGTATATATATATATATATATATATATATATATATATATATATATATATATATATATATATATATATATGTGTGTATATATATGTAAAGGGTCCTGAGGGAAATGTGGTGAAACCTGGCCAGTAAAGACAGGTACAGCATCCCCTGCCCTTGTGCGAAACCAACAAACCCCTGAGGGAATAATTAGTGGGACCGTCGGTCATCTCTAAAGGATACTGAGGAGTCTTAGAATTAAAAAGACACCATCATTCGGATTTCTATCCAAAGAATTCAAAGAAAATTGGATCAAAATCTTGGGCTGTGTTCTTTTGGATTAATGGAATTGACAATCCAATCCAAAATGGCTGCAAAAAAACATCCTTGAGTAAAACATCAAGATACTACAATCTAATCTAGATTACTTCCCACAGATGGATGATTTTGACATTAACGATAAAAAATTATCAAAGAACATTAATGCAATGCAAAGAGAAGTGATGCAGATAAACACAAATTGAAAGTGATCGCACTGATTACGGACGTAATCAAATTTATATATGTCTGAAACCCACACCATCAAAAAATCTCCATCTTTATCCAAACACACCTAGAAAAACATTGAACACTCCAAGAAATTAACTCCATATAGTTTTAACCTAAAGAATAGACACTCAGATATGTCCAGTTTTTCAGACACTTCAGACAGCCACAATCAAGGACACTCTGTGTCTTTTTCTAGGGGGGCAGACTTTCAGAGACAAGATCCTAAAACACAACAGGAAAGTCATAGATCCCCCCCCCCAGCACGTCATTTGCATAAAGAACACATGCTTCCTTATACAACAAAAGATATCCCAGAGTCATAAAACTCAGAAGTAGGACAGTCCAGTAGGACAAAGCAGCGCAAACAAAAGGAAAAATAACTTTTGATTCCTGATAATAATATCATTAATAATGTTTGTCTGGCATCGATCTGACGAAAGGAGAGATATCTCTTCTCAATAAGGTTCTTAATATTGTCCCTGATGAAAACTTTAAATTGTTTGATAGTGTTATTGACTCATAAAAAATAATTTGAAAACTTTCTCTTAAGAAATTATTTTCCAATAAAAATACCAATTCCGCTCCCACCCTGTCTCAGGGGATGGGGACCCACTTCTCATAGGGCCTGATAGTCCAATTAATTAGGGTGGACCTGGATTTTCAAGTTTTAGGGAATATACTGTTCTTCAAGATATGAATGATCTTTTATCTGAACAAGGTGATCCCGACATTGACCCCACTGATAATTCTATTTCATCCCTATTTCTCACTGGTGTCAAGCATTCAACCTTTTAAAACAAATCTATATTTTCTCCAAGACATGCTAGGGGGCCACACCTCCAGACCTTTAAGAAACTAGTGGAATGAGATTTACAATTATTATCACAGGGCTTTTCATGTACCCCCAGACATCTAAATTATTTATCTTGTGATGAACATGCTAAACGTATATCTTTGAAACAAAACAACAATTTTCTAATAAAAAATGGGGATAAGTGGGGGGCATCGTCTTTCAGCATGTCAATGACTACAAGCATGAGGCTCTTCGATAGCTGGGTGACGATGCCTCCTACCGCAAACTAGATGACGACCCTACTAATATATTTATCAAAGAACTTGCAAATCTTGTGGACATAGGGAAGAAGTTGTGGGTTATTAATAAACAAGAATCTTCCTTTCTTTTGACATCTCACCCCGTTGTGCCTATATTTCACCATTGATTGCATTTTTGTTTTTCATTGCTTTTTTTGATGCTTGGTTTTTTTAATTGTGTTTTTTTGATGCTTGATTTTTTAATTGTATTTTGTTTATTCTTGTTTTGTTTTATTGTTTTTTTGTATTCTTGGTTTTTGTTCTGTTTTTTGATTCTTGATTTTTGTTATTGTGTATGTTTTGGTGATTGATTTTTTTATTGTGTATTTTTTTGCTGATTTGTTATTTTATTTGTGTATTTTTTGCTGATTGTTTTTTGACATAGTGGCAAATCATGCTCATATTGTATGGTCATGATGTACCACTCTGCCAATCAATGGGTAGAGGGTTGGGGTAGTTGCCCTGGGGAGGGTGTTAGGCTGCTTGGGTGGGTCTCAGAGGAGGAGGGTTAAACCCTCAATTACTATAGCGGTTAATAACCACTAGGATTGAGGGGTTTTCTGGCCATTAGTTTGTTTTTATTGTACTGTTGCTGCCCACAGAGGACATGGACACGGAGGACGGTAATCAGGACAGCCTTCACCCTGGCAGGGGTAAATAGAACTTTTATTAACTTTATGCTGTCTGGATAGTGTTTAATTTTTTATGGGCAAATTAGCTATTATCCAGATCTGGATAATAGAAATGTTGCCCATTATTTTACTGTATGTGTTTGGGGTAGAGGAGTTGAGTAGTAGTGTTGTTGTGTTTTTTATGTTTCTTGGGGTTAGAGGGATTGGGTGAAGGAGGTAGTTGCCCCAAGGGTGGGTTACAGTACACAACAAAACTTTCTCTATTAAATGTAATTTTAGCTAATAGTATTTCTGCATGGTTGGGGAATGCCAGAGTTTCATAATAGAAGCAATAATGTGAAATTCAATCAAATACATTGAGATATTTCACTATTTATATCAAATTTAGAACTTGATTAATGATTTAATATGACCAATGACAGACACTGTATGCTAATAGTATTTATAAATCTTATTTATTTGAAGAATAAAATGGCTGTAGTAACTGTTATCAATATAATTCCTATTCTGGATGTATTATTTCAAAATTAACTTTCTCCTTATAGGCATTTATTTGACCTTTGGAGAAATAGAAGTTCCACTACAGTACTTTAAACTTTTTTTTTTTTTTTTTTTTAATACAACAAAGGCAAGTTTAATTTCTTTATTTACGAAAATATAGAAAATACATGTTCAATAATAATATGCTATTTACACCAGTGCAATACAAAAGCTAAACATTTATTTTCTTTATATTTTCAAAGATGGGGTTTACTGTAATATTTGTCACCGATTATCATTTTGGTCTCTTGACAAGAGCAGGAGTTTTTTTTTTGTAGCTGACAGTGAGAAAAATGTTCATATAAAGTTCTTAAATTGTTACTGTAGCTGCATAATATGTTAAGTTCATAAAAGGAAACAAAGACTCCTAAACACAAAGGGGTCTTTGTCTCAAAGTAATTTTCTAGCAAAACCTTGGCATTTTTACCCTGCTCCTACAGTATGTATCAACGCATTGTGCCCTAGCTTCCACCTTGGAGAGTGTAAGAAGGAAGAGTTTGGGAGGAGCTACATGGTACACACATTATAATGAGATGTACAGTATCATAGTGTGCATCTCTCTGCGTCATTCTTTTTGCCTTTTATATGCCAAACAAAATCCTCCATATCTTAAGTGGTGCAAGTCTAACATACTACTGTACATTACTTTTAAGAGACTGTTCTAATATATGCCACATCTTTGCTCCAGAAACCGAGCAGTGTCTCTAAACACACTTTGACCCAGATACCTCAAGAGACAGTAACCTTAAAATGCAGTATTATCAGCAAATAAAGTGCCTTATTTTTATTGTGCAAACATCAATGTTGTATAGCCAAAAAGAAAGCACTTTTTTTATCAAATCAAAAAAATAGAGGCATAATACTGCATTTGTAGGTTAAAACGGCCATACATCAAGTTACAATATTTATCAGAACGGGATGAACAGCATAAAGGCCACAAATAATTTATCACCTCGTCCAGGCTGGTGTTACCCCTGTGTTTCCAGTGTATACAAGGGCCAATATACTGGCCACCGTATACATACTGTAGGCAAGATAAGCTAACCCAACCTGAACTAGATGATAAAATAGTAATTTCAATCAATTATAGTATATATTAACCCTTTAGTAGCCCATGAGTCAATTTGTCATAGGTTTCCCTGACTAGCTGACTACCAAGGGCTATAAAGGGGTTATAATCATAAAACTACACTACATACTCCCTTGGCCACCTTGGTGGGTAGTAACAAATTGCCATGTAATGCTTTTGTAACTGCTAAGGTATTGAATGGGGTTAACCCCCCTTCCACCCTCCCCACCCCCGGGAGGCTAACTACCCTCCCAGGGGACAATATGCTTCCCCCGCCTCTGTGTCCCCAAACAAACCCCCCCCACCCTCACTATTTGTACTAATGCCCAATATCCCTATAAGCCAAATCTGGCTAAAAGTGGTTTTCGGCATTGACCAAAAAAAAACTATTTACATATATTTCCTCCATAGGCATTCATAGGAATGAGTGTAAGTGTGAATTAAGCATTTTTGTGAATATAGAAAAGGATGTGGGTTAGAGGGAGGTTACTTCTTATTTTCTAAAACATATTTTAAACTGTTAAAATGTAGAGAATGCTCCAACATTAATTATGCTGGAGAAATCAAACATATTTTTCAAGCCAAAATGCATCACGTGATTAACTATATCAAGGACACGCAAACTTTATTTGCGGCGCCCCCCTGCCTGCTCTCCTCAGTTAGAGTGCCCCCACACCTTACCTCGCACGGCACCATATGATGCCGTGGGGTCGTGTGATGTCACATCACGTGACCCGTGGCATCATTTGACGTCACGTTACTGTGGCACCCATGACGTCACATGACCCCGCGGCGTCATTTGATGCAGCATTGCCATGCCGATGCCTGACAACAAGCTTTTGAACCACGGTAAGTGTAGTTGCAGAGGCCACGTGCGGTCCCTGGGCATTTAATTTAAATGCCTTGGGGAAGAGCGCGGGACCTCTGCAACCGCCTGTGCCCCCCCCCCCCCAAAAAAAACTGCCCCCCCAAAAAAACTGGTGCACTCCCCAAAAAAACTGGCGCGCCCCCCTGTTTGTGCACCACAGAACTATATCATACACATTAGTATGTACAGTAATACAAAAGCTCATTTGGGACATTCCTTTTAAAAAGCAGGACACTACTGTAACTATTACTTCTATTACTTTATTCATTTAATCAGTATTAATTCTCAAAGGAAATTAAAAAAAATGAATGAGAAGAGAACATGTAAATTAAAATATATTTAACTTTAAAAACAATGGTATGAATCAAGATACTAGATTCATGAGACAATATGGCAACAATGAATCCACTTTATTTTACACATTGTTAGAGAGCATAAGAACCTGATACTTCTTCATATCTCTCCTATCCCCTAATCTCTGACACCTAAAGTACATCCTTAGGCCTACTGTAGATACACCGAGATTCCATTAAAACTGATTTATTATTGCACCCAGTAAAAAAAATATGATCACTTCTTTTAATGGCAGTTTTATGACCGAACACATACAGATTGCAGTAATAATTTATCGGGTGCAATATTTTACAGGTAGTCAAAATGCGAAATTAATATGGCCGTAAATAACGCCTTCATTCCAGCATCGTCATTGCATTACTAATATTTCTATCATAGGCTTGGATAATGTCAATTATTACAAAACTCTGTAGTATTGATGATATTAACCCCTTTGATGCCTGTGACTACCCAGGTATATCACAAACATCAAAATGGTTAATGCATGAATAAACGACATTACCCTGATTGACCACCTTAGTGGCTAGTAAAGCATTGGCATGTAATGCTTTCTAATTGATAAGGCAAACAAGGGGTTAACACTTACTACCACCCCCAGGTCTCATAACCACCATTCCCAGGGAAACTACCCCCATCAAACAAACATGCCCCCTCCAAAAAACATATCTCCCCTCTTGACAAATGGCCAATGACTTTTGACCAGTCCCAATTAAAAAGACAAGATGTATTAAAAGAAAACACTTAATAACAAATAATAAAAAAAATACATTGTAAACATAAAGCCATTTATTGTCACTGTGTCAACCTAGGCCCTCTTAATTGGAACCTAGATAGCAACATTAGCAATCCATGGTGAACTGTAAAACAAACCGGGTTATTTATATCACCCTGGATTTAGGCCATCCTCATTTTCAGGGCAGAAGCCCCCAGAACAAATCCAATAAGGGCCAATGCAGAACCTAAAAAAAAAAACCATACTGTACTGTAACAATAAATGGTCCAATGGCCACCCCACACCCCACACAAAGATAGAAAACAAAATAATAATCCATGATTGATGGCACATAAATAGTTAAATGGGTACACAGCCAGATGAAGGGTGTATAGCCATATAAGGGTTAAGGTTCCTCAAAATAGTGTTTCAAATAAATCCTACTATACGTATAGAGGTATATATTAAGTATCCAAATAGCAGCTTGCACAAATGCTTAGGGTATGTTCATATCAGTTGAGTGTCTCTAATAATATCATGATGTTAGTAAGTGTATAAGGTAGTGGAGAGATCACAATACTCAGAATGACTGAAGCGTGTTGGAGCCTAACCGTTAGGGACCAAGTGTTAATCAGTGGATGGAGCACGTAAATGTCTTGTGAAACACTGAAAATCGGACTGCGCATGCGTCACAGTCCGTGTGTGTCGATGCAGTGGCGATCACCCAAGATGGAAAATTGGTGAAGGAGAATGAGAGACTCCTCAAGATTAAGATATCCTGATGATACCTGGTAATCTGTGTGCTTAGACAGTGTACCATATATATGTACAGGGTACAATGTTCCCAAAAGCCCATACGTCACAATTTATGTTGGAGTACACCAAAAACGGTCTCCGAGTGGGAGGTGACAGAAGGAGACATAGGAACTCCTCTAAAACAGGAAATATATTTAACTGGTTGTATACCAGCCTAAATGGTGACTACTTGGTAGTGTGCAGGGTACAGTGTACCCGACTGCGCATGCGTCACAGTTTATGCTGAATTTATTCCAAAAGCAGTCCCCGAGTGTAATGTAGGAGTGGGGAAAATAGAGACTCCTCTAGAAGATATATTTAACTAATTAAATGCTGACCCAAGTAGTGGCTACTAAATGGTAAAAACCTTCATGTTTGAGCCTGATAGTAAGTTTGCGTATATATTTGTGTACAAGGTCTCACGTCTCGTGTCAATCCCTATAGTTTCAACGTTGGTATACCAGATGTATCAGGATAAAGGATCAAATGAAGTTATATATACATCAAAATTTTAACCCTATATTGGGGAGATACTGAGAACCGAACACTTCATTTCATAGATTGTCCCATATGTAGGGCACATCAGCCAATAAGGAGGTATATTGCCAGTTCGTTAAGTTATTTATATAGGCTGATACATATTATTAGCATAATAAATGCTTTCAAATTGTCATGGACTTATCATTGAGCATGCTAACCGTTTATAAAGTGCCGCGATCTCTTCTAGTAGAATGTAACTGCATATATATGCGCATTTTTTTTTTTTGGTAGAGTAGTAAAATAATATATATATTTATTTGATGAGGCGAGCTTAAACCATGAGACACAGTACTGTCGGCAAAGACCCAACGTACGTTTCGTCGCTCTGTGCGACTTCTTCCGGGGTGGGCGTTGTCGTATCCCTGTCTGCCCCTTTATTCATTCTGGTTGTCATAGCAACCCAGGGACGCCAAATTATGCCAAGCGCTGGGGTGGTGGTGCAGTATGTACTGCACCCTGTTTGTCTTATGTTCTATGTAAGACCATATATGCAAGACACCAAAGATGTCCTCAATCGAATAGAGGGGATTCAGGTCAATACTAGTCAGTTTTGATGTAGAGTCTCTTTACACTAGCATCCAACATGATGTGGGTCTTCTGGCAGTTAGATACTATTTGTCCACACGTAGTCTCCTATTCTCTGAACACAACGCTTTCATTCTGGAACTCCTGGAGTTTGTCCTCCAACACAATTATTTCCTTTTCAACTCCAAGTATTACCTACAGGTACAAGGTACCGCTATGGGCACTACGTGTGCCCCCACATATGCTAACCTCTACCTAGGATGGTGGGAAGAGGTTAGCGTATTTTCTGAAGGAATGACACAATATACTGACCACATAGACATGTGGATTAGATATATTGATGACATCATGCTGCTCTGGAACGGAAGCAGAAAGGAATTGGAGACTTTCCTGGTTCTGCTTAATTCAAATGAGCACAATCTTAGACTCACCTCAGAAATTAGTGTCAACAGCATTACTTTCCTTGACCTAAGAATCACACAAACAGAACAGGGGTATCTCTCCACTTGTAATTACATGAAAAAAACAGCAACTAACAGCTATCTAAGAGCGGATAGTTTCCATCCTAAACCGCTCATTAGAGGGATACCCACAGATCAGTACCTTCGTATCAGACGGAACTGTTCAGACTTACTTACCTTCAAAACACAATCAAAAGAAATGAGGGATAATTTCTTGAATCGTGGCTACTCCAAGACACAACTAAAAATGGCATATCACCGTGCTGTAAATACACCCCGTGAAGATCTCCTTAAAAATAGAGCTTTAACGGATGGCAAAAAGGAGATTCGGTGTATAAGCACGTATCATAGCCAGTGGAAAGACATTAACCATATACTCAACAAACACTGGCATATACTCACTTGTGATGAAGACCTGAAATTGGTCCTGAAAGGAAGACCGTCAGTTGTCTGGAGGCGCTCTGGCAACATTAGAGACCATCCCGTCCATAGCCATTTCACTAAAAATAATAAAAAAAGTTAAACATGGTTAAGTGTGAATGGCTTCCATAAATGTCACAACTGCAAAGCGTGTGAATTTATGAAAGAAAGCAAAACCTTTACTAACACAGATAATACGAAAACCTTTACTTTCAAAAACTTTATTAACTGCAAGAGTATAGGGATCATCTACCTTATCACATGCTCTTGTGGCATGAAGTATGTCGGAAAAACTAAGAGGGAACTCAGAAGAAGAGTTCTGGAACATCTGGGATCTATTAGAAATTCTATAGATACCCCTGTCTCCCAACACGTCCGAGAAAAACATGCTGGGAATGTAAATACTCTCACATTCCAAGGCATAGACCATGTGGCCCCCAACATTCGTAAGGGGAACTGGGACAAGAAACTCTTGCAATGTGAAGCCAGATGGATATACACATTACACACTCAATATCCATCTGGCATCAATGATGGTTTTGTATACACTTCTTTCTTATAGTAATCATAATGCATCCCATTATAGTTACCTGTGGGCTCAAATGTAGCCTTACCACAGTCTAGTGGTAACTGTATTAAATTTATGCAGAAAATTATAGGGTCAGAACACCTCATGGTCTTACATAGAACATAAGACAAACAGGGTGCAGTACATATGCACCACCACCACAGCGCTTGGCATAATTTGGCGTCCCTGGGTTGCTATGACAACCACAATGTATAAAGGGGCCGACAGGGATGCGGCAACGCCCACCCCGGAAGAAGTCGCACAGAGCGACGAAATGTACGTCGGGTCTTTGCCGACAGTACTGTGTCTCATGGTTTAAGCTCGCCTCACCAAATAAATATATATATTATTTAACTACTCTACCAAAAAAAAAAAATGCGCATATATATGCAGTTACATTCTACTAGAAGAGATTGCGGCACTTTATAAACGGTTAGCACGCTTAATGATAAGTCCATGACAATTTGAAAGCATTTATTATGCTAATAATATGTATCAGCCTATATAAATAACTTAACAAACTGGTAATATACTTCCTTATTGGCTGATGTGCCCTACATATGCGACAATCTATGGCAATGAAGTGTCCGGTTCTCAGTATCTCCCTAATATAGGGTTAAAATTTCGATGTATATATAACTTCATTTGAGCCTTTATCCTGATACATCTGGTATACCTACGTTGAAACTATAGGGATTGACACGAGACGTGAGACCTTGTACGCAAATATATACACAAACTTACTATCAAGCTCAAACATGAAGGTTTTTACCATTTAGTAGCCACTACTTGGGTCAGCATTTAATTAGTTAAATATATCTTCTAGAGGAGTCTCTATTTTCCCCACTCGTACATTACACTCGGAGACTGCTTTTTGAATAAATTCAGCATAAACTGTGACGCATGCGCAGTCGGGTACACTGTATCCTGCACACTACCAAGTAGTCACCATTTAGGCTGGTATACAACCAGTTAAATATAGTTCCTGTTTTAGAGGAGTTCCTATCTCTCCTACTGTCACCTGTCACCTGATACTGCTGCGGCCGAGTTTATTCGAGCATTTGCCCGTTCTCGGCCGCAGCAGTAACCTGGCGCGCGCCGGAGGGTGCCGGGCGCGCGCCGATGCAGCGGAAGAGCGCCCTTCGATTGGGGCGCTCTCCCTCCCGCTGCCGGGTCCGCCGGGTCCCCCGGAACCCCCTGCCGCCGTCCCCCACATCGCGGGACACCAGGGCTCCCTCGGGGAGGGGGCGCAGGCTCCCGATGACGCGTGACCGCGCGTCGGTGATGCGCGGCACGCCGAGGGGCGGCCACTAGCAAGCCGGGAAATCTCCCGGCTTGCGGATCTGGCCGCAGTGTAATAAATTGTGTCGGTAGTGTAGGTTGAACTTGATGGACGTACGTCTTTTTTCAACCTCATCTACTATGTAACTATGTAACTATGTAACCTCCCACTCGGAGACCGTTTTTGGTGTACTCCAACATAAATTGTGATGTATGGGCTTTTGGGTACATTGTACCCTGTACATATATATAGTACACTGTCTAAGCACACAGATTACCTGGTATCATCAGGATATCTTAATCTTGAGGAGTCTCTCATTCTCCATCACCAATTTTCCATTTTGGGTGATCGCCACTGCATCGACACACACGGACTGTGATGCATGCGCAGTCCGATTCTCAGTGTTTCACAAGACATTTACGTGCCCCATCCACTGAATAACACTTGGTCCCTAACGGTTGGGCTTCAACACGCTACAGTCATTCTGAGTATTGTGATCTCTCCACTACCTTATACACTTACTAACATCATGATATTATTAGAGACACTCAACTGATATGAACATACCCTAAGCATTTGTGCAAGCTGCAATTGGGATACTTAATATATACCTCTATACGTATAGTAGGATTTATTTTAAACACTATTTTGAGGAACCTTAACCCTTATATGGATATACACCCTTCATCTGGCTGTGTATACATTTTAACCATTTACAGTTTGTACTATTATAATAAAATGTTTTTAAATTAGTATTGTTTAGCTGCTTCTGACCGCATTATTTCATAAAAGGTCTGCAGTGCGCCATTATTTGGGATCTTTTGTGTACCCTACTCTGGATACACCACTCTAGTAAATATTGCTATCTCCCCCAGGCGGCACACAATCACCTCTAGGGGTTCAGAGCGAGGTTTCTTCACATTATTTATGATTGATGGCAACCATAAAAAAAACACCCAAAACCATTAAAAAAAATCCTGGCCTGATGGCTACCATACAAAACCCAGCCAAAATTATAAGAAAATAATACTGGCCCAATCCAATGGACACCCAAAATGATAAAAAAAAAAAGAATCCAGGCATCTTGGCCATACTAAAAAAAACTGTAAAAAAATAATCCAGGCTTGATGGTCTATTTGTTATCTTTGTATCCCTGGTCTCTGATGTCAGATCCAAAATTTGTCATGAAGACTTCAATCCGCTGTTGATTGAAAAGTCTTCTTCTATAAGTATTTTTTTTCTTCTTATATCTTGTACCCATTTTCTTATCTTCCTTAAATATGTGTTCTATCTTCTTCTGGAATCTTCAGCCACCAGATGTGGCATCTTCTGTAATTTCTTGTGTTCTGTAATCCCAAAGTCTCTATAGTGGAATGGGCAGTTGCAGAACATTTGTAATGAGGTCATATGGTATATCAACCAATCAGATTGGTTGATGCAGTAGAGTTGTTCTCTCATTAGATTTTCATCCAGTGGTTTATGTAGTGTAACGTATGCCTCTGCTCTCTGTTTAAACTTTATAATTGTGTCTTTTTACAATAAGGCGATTTCACTGGTGGATGAGATTAGCATGGACAATGAAGAACAATCAGATGCAGAGGTTAGAAATATTATGCATTACAACCATGATATTCCAGTGTCTGAATCGAGCATCAAACTAATGAGATGTGATTTGGGCTGCACCTTTGTATGTGTGACTTAAAGTGCTGCAGTGTCCAGCTTGTGCATACACATGCCAAATTATGCACATGGCATGTGATATGCATGAACATGCATGAATATTCCCATTTTAATTATTATTATTATTATTATTATTATTATTATTATTATTATTATTATATAGAGGCTATCGCATGATAAGGAATGTAAACAAGATTAAAAGAGTTGACTAAGCATGTGCATGGATTGAGAGTGAAGAAAAGTTTGAGGATGTCATATTTTCCATTGAACAATTTTCCACTATGGCATTTAGAAAGAAACATCCTTTATCCCTGAAACCATGACCTACAGTAAGCATCCACTTAAGGTTTATTTGTTGGGGAAAAACTCTAGAATTATACCAGGACTATTGATTACTATATACAGTATTTTAAGGTAAGATTTTGTTTCAATTATGTGAATAGTAATTGCATCTTAACATTAGAAACGGGCATTTTTTTTTGGCGCATTTGAATCTGCAGCTTATTGGCTGGTGCATTTGATTCTCAAATTTCAGCATGTCAATGTCAAAAAGGGCGATTTGCGTTTTGTGGATTTTTTATGATTACCAATACACTCAATGGATTCTGCAACCCATTGACGGGTTTGTAGAATCCAATCCCCGAATTGAGCAATTCATTAATGAATTCTTAAGAATCTACCAACAGATTGTTGAATCTGCGGATTGGATTCTACATATCCGTCCCCGAGTTGTATCCAATGGCGGATTTTGGTGAATCCTTGTGGATTGAAACCGCTCAAATCCGTTTGCGGATTTTACAGCGCAAATCGAATTTTGGGGGTAACATCAGTGAAAATTTGGGAAACAAATTTGGGCAGATTCACCCTTCTCTGCTTAACATGACCCTGTCCCTTTTCCATTGACTAAAGCAGTGGGACATATTTATTGTGTTTCTAGGTATCATTGATAAAGTGTAATTCCAGGAGTAATTCAAAGAACAAGGGAAATAACTCAAATGTATGTACTCATATTGACCTCTAATGATCAATTAATATACAGTGGAACACTAGTGGGACAATGATGTGTAAGGTACAGCCACGGCCCCTTTTATTCTCCAACATCACCGCATTTTGATTATTTTCAGAATGCCACGCACTTTACCGCACTTCAACCCGTTCATGCCGCCTTCATGCCGCTTTCATACCGCATACAATATATTCAATATTACGGGGGGTCACGCGGTAAGCAGAGGAAAGGCACTTAGAAAAAATCAGGCCTTTTTCCTGATTGGGATTGATGCCGGAGGTCTCCGGAGCTGATACCCAGTAATAGCAGCACCGGAGCCCCCCGGCATGCATCCAAGGCAGGTAAAATGCATTTAAAGCCCACTTCATTACCTTAGCGGCTAAACGCTAAGGCAATGAAGGGGTTAACCAGCCATGCCAGGTTTATTGTGGTTAGCGGGGGTGGGTGAAGGGGGTATTTGGCCCTTGTGCTTGTTTAGGGCTTGCGGGGGGGGGGGGGGTTGCGGGAGCACTTAACTCCTTCACGACCTTAGCGGTTAATACCCCCTAACACATACTGTACAGTATAGTAATGGGCACAATTACTATTATCCAGAAATGGATAATAGTGAATGTGCCCATTTTAAATACATTAAGAACAATAAATAAAATAAATACATATTGCACTCACCCTTGTCCATCTGCCACAATGAAGGCCATTCTCATCTTCATCAAAATCCATGCCCCCTTCCTATGCTGCAAAACATGAATAAGAATAAAAACAGCCAATGTACAGTAATGTCCCCTAACCCCTTAATCACCATAGTGGTTATTAACCGCTACAGTCATTAAGGGGTTAACCCACCCTCACCCACCACTCGGGAGGCCTACATACCCTCCTCCACTACCCCCCCACCCCATGAGGCCTAACCACCCTCACCCAATACACAGTTGGGAGGCCTACCCACAAACTCTATAGGCCAATACCCTCGCCCCCCACCCCCTGTACCCACAATAAAAACAAGACACAGCCCCACAATAAACATCATTCTATTTATTAAATATATTACCCACCCCCTGCGCCCCCCCATAATTACATGATTTATACTTTTACATACAGGGTTCATACTCCAGGCCCACGCGAGTCCCCAGTGGGCCCAGCGGGTCACCTGAAAGACCTATAGGGTACCAGCAACTTGATTCATACAGGTTCTGGAGGCTTGTTGGTGGGTGGTCTCCGCGGGTCACCGTGGGCCACAATTGGGTCCCCACGGTAGGCCCATTGATGTCTGGGAGCCCCGGGTCAGACCCACAGGTGTCTGAGGGGCCTTGGGTTGTTCCCACTGGGGTCTGGGGACCCACGGGTGTGAGGCCACCGGTTCTTCCCTGCAAATAACGGGTCCGCGGTGCCCCCACAGATGTGGGGCCACCGGTTCTTCCCCGCAGGTGTCACCCGTCGACCACGCAGCCTGGTACCCGTGAGATACCCAAGGATACCTCAGGTGGTCTCCAGAGGTCTCACGCAGAACCAAGGAACCAACCCTGAATGTAAAATAAATAAACCTGACCTATACATTCAATACATACATACATCCCCCCCAAAAAAAAACACATTAAGTACAATAATGTGCCAAAAGCTATTATCCAGATATGGATAATAGATTATTTGCCCATTATTAAACACATAAAACATGCATAAATCAAAACATGAATTTTTAATCTTAAAATCACCACATTGCATGTTAAAATAAATTGAGCAGCCATTGTAAATATATCCCAAGAAACCAGCAGCTACACAAATGTATATGAAATGTTACACAATTGCATTGAGTGTGTACATGATGCAATTAATCTGTGCATCATGTAACACTATGCAAAATATATGTAACAATAAAATACAATATGAACAATGTCCCCTAACCACCAATGCCATCATGAAAATCAAATAGAAATTTAGCAACATCAATATAATTAGCATCAATCAATTAATCCATTTCCTCAAACAATTACAATACAATACAAATCAATTACACAATTCCCTTTTCAATTCCTAAAGCCAAACCATTGCCAAAACAATTCTAATTTAAAGTAACCACCATCATTCTAATCTAAGTACCATAAAGAAGCCATTACAATTAACCTATAACTAAATACAAATTACATTATTCACAACAATGACAAAATAAAGCTGATAAATACATTAGCCATACATGAAAAGAACATAAACATTAGCAAAACAATCAATTATTATCCCTGTTTGTCATCCATATAGATAGATATGCATAAAATACAGCGGCAATAATACAGCATAAAAAACAATGCATTTTAATACAAAATTCACATAGAATACACCCATTCAGTGTCCGTGAATGTATGTATATACATAGGTACATAGCTACATTCACGGGCATTAAATGGGACAGAAAAAATAAAATACATGAATGAAAAATCAAAAAAAACCTGTAAAAGTAAAAATAATAAACTTTTCTTTTGTTTACTCACCATTAGATGCCCACTCACCGAAATCCAGGTGACCCGGAAGCACAGGAACCAATCCACAGGTAAACCCTAAAATAATAAACCCTTATAATCCATAACAGTGTCTTGTTCTTCTTTTTGTAATCCTTCCCGTCTGTCTTGGGGTCTTCTTTTCATATTTGGGGTCTTTTGGGGTCTTCTCCGTCTTCTTCCGTCTTCTTACGCCACGCCCTTCTTCTCTTCTTAGGAGGGGAGATGTTCCCTCCTCAGCGACTAGCTTCAAAATGAGGCGACATAGGCTTTTATAGGCCTATGACATCACATTTTGCTCAAATGATTCCCACGATCCTGATTGGGCCGTGAAAAACATGTGATTTGGCCGAACAAAAAAAAATGATGACGTCATTTAAAGGCAATGAGGGAACAGCCAATCAAAATGGCTGTGCTTCAATTGCCTTTAAGATGACATAATGAAAAGAAACATGGCCATCCTCACATGGTACGGTAGCCAATCAGAGCGTGGGAACTACATCCCTACTCTGATTGGCTCTATTAGACCATGTGACAGAGTCTTGGGGAGAACGGAAGTGAGGTAATTGAAAGCCTGTCACATGGTACTAGAGCCAATCAGAGTAGGGATGTATTTCCCACGCTCTGATTGGCTACCGTACCATGTGACAGGCTTTCAATGACCTCACATCCGTTCTCCCCAAGACTCTGTCACATGGTCTACTAGAGCCAATCAGAGTAAGGATGTAGTTCCCACGCTCTGATTGGCTACCGTACCATGTGAGGCCGGCCATCTTTCTTTTCATGACATCATCTTAAAGGCAATTGAAGCACAGCCATTCTGATTGGCTGTGCTTTCATTGCCTTTAAATGACGTCATCATTTTTTTTTGTCGACCAAAGCACATGGTTTTCACGGCCCAATCAGGACCGTGAGAACCATATGACGAAAATGTGACGTCATAGGCCTTTAAAAGCCTATGTCGTCTCATTTTGAAGGCAGGCGCCGAGGAGC
The DNA here is from genome assembly GCF_040206685.1 of Ascaphus truei. Lineage (NCBI taxonomy): Eukaryota > Metazoa > Chordata > Amphibia > Anura > Ascaphidae > Ascaphus > Ascaphus truei. The sequence goes on along the minus strand of NC_134483.1, from coordinate 100,922,827 downwards.
AAGGACCTCCTACCGAAGAAAGAAGACCAGTACATGTTGTTCCAGGGAATATATTCTAAGACTCTTCATTAAAGTGTGAATTAAAGTGTGGCCGAAGAAGACAAGAAGACCCCAGAAGAGAGCGGAAGAAGATGCAAGAAAGAAGAATACAGATGAAGATGGATTACAAATAGAAGACCCCTGGATTGTGGTGTTTTATTATTTTATGGTTTATTATTTTATGGTTTATTATTTTATGGGTTCCTGTGCGTGGATTGGTTCGAGAGTAAGCTGTTCAATGGGAGTCGGTGAGTGGGTCAAGTAATGGTAAGTGAACAAAATAAATGTAGTTTTTTTAACTTGTACATGTTTTTATGATTTTTTTACATGTGATTTTTTTTAAAGATAATTTCTTGCCACTGTATGTATGTATGTATGTATGTATGTCTTGATCGATATATACATACAGGGTGAGAAATGATTTTGTTTGAAAAGCTTGTTTTGCGTTATTTAAAATGATTTTGGCTATGCTGCTATGCATAAATGTGTGTATAATGTAATTTCTAATAGATAGATGTAATTTTTGGTCTTGTAAGGTGTACTTTAGGTCATAGTGAGGCTTGATTTTATATATTGTATTCTTTTTGGTACTTATATTTTGGCTGATGGTAACTTGTTCTGTTTAACGATTGAAATAGTTAATTGCATAATTGTTATGGATGGTATTTAAATAGTTTTTGGATGTGATTAATGAATGCTAATTGATTTATGGTAACTTGCTTGGTTTAAATAGTATACAGTACTTGTTTGGATTTAATGGTATTTTGTTTGGAATATTTTATTGTTAACATTGATTTGCAGAGTGTACATGGTGCATAGATTGTATGCATCATGTATACAATGTAAATTTAATGTTTTGATTGGCATTTGATGCTTTAGATTGGAAGATGAGATTTGATTTAAAGGGGGGGGGGGTGATAGACAGCACACTGACACAATAACTCAGCAAGGTTGCAGGGTGCACGGAACAGGAAGGGACCCTAATACCCTTCAGAAGTACTAACAATCCAAAAAATAGTACCAGCACTCTCTGTCTCACAGCTACAGATATAAGCGAATACCAGTGTAGGGAAAATGAATAATTTAATGACACTAATAATAAACTGAAAAAATAGCAACAATAGCCAATACGCCAATGCAAGAATAAATATCACCATAGAGGAAATGAAAATATAGGGGGTAGAGGGGAAAGAAGGAGAAGGGGGAAAAACACAAAAGAAAAGCAAAAAATCACAAAAATGGAAAAAGGAAAGCAAACTAGGGGGGCGACGTTTCGAGGGGTGACCTCTTCATCTGGCCCATTCCCCCTGGTCCCAAAGGGTCCCAGAGGTACTTCCCTAAGCCTTCCCTCCCCACTGTCAAATGATCCCACACTCAGCTAATGAGCTAGTTCTTGGGGAACTCGACAAGGCACCAGGAAGAGGGTTTGCTTATACTTGTTCACTGATTGATATCTGATATCTGCATATGTTCTGTGTCTTTCACAATATTCTTGTATCTACATTCAGTGGTTGATATTTGATATCTGCTTATATGATTTGCCCTCTTTGGACTTTAGATTTATATCATTAGCTGAGTGTGGGATCATTTGACAGTGGGGAGGGAAGGCTTAGGGAAGTACTTCTGGGACCCTTTGGGACCAGGGGAAATGGGCCAGATGAAGAGGTCACCCCTCGGAATGTCGCCCCCCTAGTTTGCTTTCCTTTTTCCATTTTTGTGATTTTTTGCTTTTCTTTTGTGTTTTTTTCCCCTTCTCCTTCTTTCCCCTCTACCCCCTATATTTTCATTTCCTCTATGGTGATATTTATTCTTGCATTGGCGTATTGGCTATTGTTGCTATTTTTTCAGTTTATTATTAGTGTCATTAAATTATTCATTTTCCCTACACTGGTATTCGCTTATATCTGCAGCTGTGAGACAGAGAGTGCTGGTACTATTTTTTGGATTATGAGATTTGATTTGTTCCGGAAATAGGATTTTATTTGACTGTGGCTGATATGGAGAAATGGTATTTTTTATTAGAGCATGTTTTTGTTAACCCTTACACATTTATTTGTATATTGGTTCATCATGTGTATATATATATATATACAGGCATACCCCATTTTACATACACTCGCTTTACGTACACTCACTAGTACGTACATTTTTTTTTTGTTGCACCTTACCCCCTGTGTACGTACGCGTGCTTCGCGAGTACGGACACCAGGGGGCGGCGTGCGCACCTCAACACTCCTGCAACCTCCTTCATGCTCGATCTCCCTGTTCCCTCTGCCCTCCCATCTGTCTCCGTTCCCCCTCTGATCTGTCTTCGTTCCCCCTCCCATCTGTCTCTGTTCCCCCTCCCATCTGTCTCCGTTCCTCCGGCACCCAAGCTCCATAAATCAGCAGCTTAAACAGCAATTCCGCCCGCACTTACTGCAGCCCGTGATTCTGCTTCCTCCCCCCTCCTCCATCCTCAGAGCTCGCTCCTGTCTGCTGCAAAACTTTGCATGTAATGTGAACTACGAGCAACAGTGAGGGGGAGGTGAAGATCGTCTGCTGCAATCTTTGCGTGTGTGTGTGTGTGTGTGTGTGTGTGTGTGTGTGTGTGTGTGTGTGTGTGTGTGTGTGTGTGTGTGTGTGTGTCTGAGTGACTGTGTGTGTGTCTGAGTGACTGTGTGTGACTGAGTGACTGTGTGACTGAGTGACTGTGTGTGACTGTGTGTGACTGAGTGACTGTGTGTGACTGTGTGTGACTGAGTGACTGTGTGTGACAGTGTGTGACTGAGTGACTGTGTGTGACAGTGTGTGACTGAGTGACTGTGTGTGACAGTGTGTGACTGAGTTACTGTGTGTGACAGTGTGTGACTGAGTGCGTGTGCGTGTGCGTGTGTGTGCGTGACTGAGTGCATGTGTGCGTGACTGAGTGAGAGTGTGTGACTGAGTGAGTGAGAGTGCGTGACTGAGTGAGTGAGTGTGTGACTGAGTGAGTGAGAGTGAGAGACTGACTGAGTGAGAGAGAGACTGAGTGAGAGAGAGAGACTGACTGAGAGAGAGAGAGACTGAGTGAGAAAGAGAGAGAGAGTGAGAGAGAGAGACTGACTGAGAGACTGACTGAGTGAGAGAGAGAGACTGCGAGAAGGAGAGAGAGACTGCGAGAAGGAGAGAGAGACTGCGAGAAGGAGAGAGAGACTGCGAGAAGGAGAGAGAGACTGCGAGAAGGAGCGTGTGACTGCGAGAAGGAGAGAGCTGCTATACAGTACTGACCCGCGTGCGCGCCTCTCACCTATTTGCTTGCTCCCATTCATTTTATTTGAATAAAGCCTACTGTATTTATTTTGGTTACAAATGCCTTATTTACATCAGTTATGCACGTATATGAGGCTTGCAGTACAGTACATGCATCGTAAAGTGGGAAAAAAGTAGTGCTTCACTTTAAGTACATTTTCACTTTACATACATGCTCCGGTCCCATTGCGTATGTTAAAGCGGGGTATGCCTGTATATATATATATATATATATATATATATATATATATATATATATATATATATATATATATATATATATATATATATATATATATATATATATATATATATATATATATATATATATATATATATATATATACGTATATACTTGCATGATGAAGCCACTGTATAAATGAGTGGGCAAAGGGTGGGTATCGGGCCAGGGAGGCTTAACCCCTTAATTACCTTTGCGGTTATTATCCGATAAGGTGATTAAGGGGTTAATTGATATCTGAATATAATTGCAATGTATTGGCTATGTATTTTGTTGGCAACGGAGGACAAGGATTTTGCTGGCGATGGGGGCTTCTTATTGATGAGGTCAGTAGAACTTTGATGTATTTAATGTGTAGGTCAGGTTTATTTTTTTTACATACGGGGTTGGTTCCTTTTGGTTCTGCGAGAGACCTCTGGAGACCACCTGCGGTATCCTCAGGCTTCTCACGGGTATCAGGCTGCGTGGTCCACGGGGGACACCTGCGGGGAAGAACCGATGGCCCCACATCTGTGGGGGCACTGCGGACCCGTAGTGTGCGGGGAAGAACCGGTGGCCCCACATCTGTGGGGGCACCGCGGACCCGTAGTGCCCACCTGTGGGTCCCCAGACTCCCGTGGGACCCACCTGAGGCCCCTCAGACACCTGTGGGTCTGACCCGGGGCTTCCAGACATCCGCGGGCCTACCGTGGGGACCCAATTGTGACCCACGGTGACCCGTGGAGACCACCTGGTGGGCCATGGCGCCTGGAGGGACCCACCAACAGGCCTCTAAAACCTGTATGAAACAAGTTGCTGGTAATCTGTAGGTCTGTGAGGTGACCCATCAGGCCCACCGGGGACTCACGTGGGCCTGGGGTATGAACCCTGTATGTTAAAGAATAAATCATGTATTTATGGGGGGGCACAGGGGGTGGGTTATGTATTTAATAAATAGAATTATGTTTATTGTGGGGCAGTGTATTGTTTTTATTGTGGGTACTGGGGGTGGGGGGTAGGGGGAGGGTGTATTGGCCCCAATGGTATGTGGGTAGGCCTCCCGACTGGGTATTTGGTGAGGGTGGTTAGGCCTCATGGGGTGGGGGGGTAGTGGGGGAGGGTATGTAGGCCTCCCGAGTGGTGGGTGAGGGTGGGTTAACCCCTTAATGACTGTTGCGGTTAATAACCG